>NW_028221432.1:79585-110962 GCF_014529385.1 Adiantum capillus-veneris | reverse complement strand
AACATGGGGGGTAAGGTGCTTGAGGTCAAAAAGAGACCCTACAAACTTAATGAGAAGGTTGGCAGTCTTGAGAAGCTTCCCATACATGGGGGGGGTAAGGTGCTTGAGTCAAAAAGAGACCCTACAAACTTAATGAGGAAGGTGCTTGAGAAGCTTCCTATGCATGAAAGTCCCAAAGTTAGGAAAATCTTTGACTTAACTTTCCACTCACCCCAAAGGGCACCCCTTTTTCAAAGGGCACATGGAACACATGTAGGGACTCTCCCTATGCTTAACCCACATGGTGTGCTTGAATGCTATTGGTTGGGCTAAAGAGGGGTCCAATGAGCTTCTAGCTCCATCCAACAAATGTCTAGATACTTTCAAGCTCTCTCTCTCTCTCTCTCTCTCTAAGGGGTAAGGAGGACACTTGTCCAAAGACTACCCATGTACTTGAATGCATGTTGCATGTGATTGGCTAGGGGGGAGGGGTCCAATGAGCTTGAAACATGTGCAAAAGCTACAACGCATCCCAAGCAAGCAAGGGGGGTGTTGGGGGGATATACACCACACACACACACACACACACATACTCATTTTGTGGATTCATTCTCACTTGGTGAAAGTTGATGAACTCCACCTCCTTCTCCAAGCTTGTGAGAAGTGAGAGCCTACACCAACACTCTTGGCTATGGAATGCAAATCCAACCAAGAGCCATGCTTCAATGCTTAAGCTTGCCATCTTCTCCTTCTTCATTACTATGCTATTATGTATGCTAGCAAGAAGCGTAATGATAACTGATGAATTATTTCTTTCTCCTATGAAATGTTTCTTCTTCCTCTCTCCTATCCTCATTCCCCGCTAGATCTCTCCACCTTCGAAGGTGTTTGAGGCCTTGGGACTGAGGCTTGGGATAGTTAATGCTTTCTACAAAGTTTATGTTATGTTTGTGATGCATGAAGCTTTCCATCTTCATTGCATCAGCTAGGTCACAAGGAACACAAATATTGTATTGTACCAAGTCTCTCTTGATGGGAGAAACTATAATACAAATGCCTATTGGAGGGGGGACCGGATCCATATGAATCTGGTCCTCAACTATTGTCATGTTCTCTAAACTCTCTCTCTCTCTCTCTCTCTTGCAAAAGTATTTTTCATGCCAAGTTAACTAAGTATTATGTTTATGTTGCTACCATCAATTAAGTTCACCCACTATGCTCACAAAGTAATCTCTCAAAAGTGCTTTACCTAATTTCCTAATTCCGCTATTTTCAAAGTTCATAGGCCATTTCCATTACAGAAGGTAAGGAACCATTCAGTTAAACGTCCTTATTATATATATCCTCAAAAGAATGTGGGGTTAAGTTTGATTCTTTTCTACCTAAGTTTTGTTTTTTTCACCTTTCCTCCCTAATCCCCTCCTTCTCAACACTTGGAAGTGGTATTTGAAGCATGGTTCTTCCTTCCACTTATGGATGTGTATGTGTTAATAAATGTTCCTAGGTAGTAATTATTTGCACTAGAGTCATATCCTTACATAATTTCCTTTTTCTTCATTCGTATACCTCCTTGTTACAACTAACATCCAAGTGGTTTTAATATTACACTCTTTTTCCTTTTCTGTGTACTATGGAGAGATGGTCCCACAAAGGAAGAGAATGAGAAATTTCAATGTCATGTCTGAGGCTCGAGTGAACCCTCAACTTGTGGCATCGGTGGACAAAGTTTCTATTGGCCAGCCTCAAGCATAGGCCATTCTTGCATCCACACGTCTTGCTAAGTCAAATTGTTAGTTTTTCCATTATTTATACATGAATTGACTTCATGAACTATGGCATCTATATTTCCATCTAAGGTCTATCTTGAGGGCACATGGGAGGATGATGCCATCACTTTACAATATTGCTAACATAAATTCTGATTTGACACTAATCTATTTCACATCGTATCTCTCTCTACTCTACTTGCTACAATATCCTATTTGTTCTACATTTCTTGCATGGTTACAAAGATTTAGGTGCTCCTAGCTAAGATTGTACAAGAAGTGCCCCATACAATGCTATGAAGCAAGTCCAATGGATGCACACAAACTCACTCTCTATGCGGAAATGAAAACCTTGTTTGCTTTCCAAATTGGCATGCCTCAAATACATGGTTGAAATCCAAGTGACCAAGACGTGGCAATCCTTTTACAATCTCATGCTTTTTGCATCATTTTCAGATTTGTTTTGTGGAATAACTCCACATTTTCATCATTATGTGCACCCTTGTAACTACACAAAAAACCAGCCCTCTTGCCTCTTCCAAGAAACTTGCCACGTCTATCATAACTAAAATCATGTATGAAACAAGAAAATTTATTGAATGTAACTTGCATGTTTTGAACAACCATTTGTCCAACCAAAACAAGACTTTTAGAAATAGTCAGTACATGTTACACCTCTCCCAAAGTATTTTGCAGACCACTCTTTGTTATCAATGGTACATTACCTACATGTGTAATTGCATGTATAGTGTCATCTCCTATAGCCACATACTCCTCATTAGGTATAGGTTGCTTTCCATCAAACCATTCTCCATGATATGATTAGTGCATCCGGAATCAACATACAAACTTCTAACAGTTCCCAATTTGGACATGTTTCGGAGAACATGTTGCATAGCAAACAAATGACCATGAGAATCAACATGAGCACCACTATAACCACCTCTTTCAATAAAATGAGAGTATTGTGCTCTCCAAAGCTTCTACCATGATTAATTATTATGTCTATGAAAAAAATCTCTCTCAAAATGTCCATATCTACCACAATAGTCACAATGTCCATCTCTTTGCATAAAAGCGTCAGCTCTACTTTGTGGCATGACTCTCCCCCTTGATCTATGCATAAAACCACCTCCTCTTTGCATAGGGGGTCTTTGAACATATTCATTGCCTCTTCCTTGTGCATGATTTCCTCTTCCATGCATTGTGCCTCTTCCTTTTCCATGATTATGATAGAACCGTATCTCTATTCGAGCCACTTGTAGATGCATTGAGATCAAGTTTCACTTCTTCCACCATACATAAAGCAATCAACTCCTCAAAGTCTAGCATGATAGCTCTCACCGACAATGAGGTATAAAATGACTGATATTGTGCTCATAAACCATGTAGCATAACCAAAACAAAATCATCATCTTCAAATATGCAATTTATGGATGCCAAATCTTTCACAATTTGTCTAATATCAACCACATATTTTGTTATGGTACGGCTTCCTTGCAACCTTTGCTTTGATTGAATCTTATGCAATTCAATTTTACCATACATATTTTATGACTTCTTCAATTACAATTTGTACGTTTTTTTCCCTCGTCTGAATGATCTAGAGGCAACTCTAGACATACATTTTTCACTTGTGATAAGATCCCATATACCTTTTCCCATCAAGAAGTTCTCCATTTGATACGTCCATACATGGTAGTTTTCTTTTGTGAGCTTTTCACCAACAATTTGAGGTATTTGCAAAGATAAATCAATCATACTTGCTTCAAATACTTCAAACCACAAATACCATCAATATATGATGGATCAACAAGTCTCTTTGCTTCCACAATCTCCATGCAAGTATGTTCAATAAACCACAACTTCAAGTCACTAAAACACTTCCTCCAACCTCTTAGACGTGCACACACATCTCAACTTTTATGGATACAAGTGTCCACAAATTTCTACATAAACTTTTGATTAGTCATTCTTTACTTATCGCATATGGACCAAGCAATTTAGGGAAAATTTGTATGCAAAAAACATTTCTGTTTAGCTGCTGTTTTGGACATGATAAAGTCAAAATTTGTGATAGATTTCTTCTAAGAAGTTGTAGCATTTGAAACGGAATTTTTATAGAGCTAGATTGTACACTTTGAGCGAGAGATATAACGTGCAGTCTACCAAAAAAGAATGCACTCTCTTTGCACTACCGACACTCAGAATGCTCAAATCTTCAATCCAACTTGACTTTGATATCAAATGTAGAGAATAAGTGAGTCGATACACTCATACACACACTCAAGAAGCTCAACCCATGGCTACACTCACTTCTTTTTCTTCTTCATTGAGATAATATAGAATACATACACTTAGTAGTAGACTAGTTAGTAAATAAATAGTTAGTTATAGTATGTGAGTCACTTATGTCACTTGTATGGCTAATTTAAGTGATCTCCAAGTACACACAATAGCTGAAGTAGAAATCTCTCCACTGCAGTATATATATCTTTGTCAATCCATCACCATCACTGATTTAATCAAACATAGTGGATCACATAGTTTTTGTTCTTCACAAGAAAATTCGCATAGATAGAGGAGGAGAATTCATTTCAAATGAATTCAACAACTCCTACAATGAGCATGGCATCAAGCGTCACCTTACTACTGCTTACATACCACAACAAAATGGAGTTGTGGAACTTCCCAATCATAATGTGGTAGAGATGGCACACTGCATGCTCAAAGCGAAGGATATGCCAAACTTCTTTTCGGTTGAAGCAGTAAACACAGTAGTTTATATCCTCAATCCAAGCTACACAAAGTGTTTCAAAGGAAAAACACCTCAAGGAGATTATTCTTGTAAGAAATCTTCAATCTTGCATTTCAAAACTTTTGGGTGTTTCTGGTATGCGCATGTTCTTGATTCCAAAAGAACAAAGTTAAAATCCAAAAGCAAGAAGTGTATCTTTTTAAGATATAGTACAGAGTCTAAGGCATATGTTTCAAAGGAAAAACACCTCAAGGAGACTATTCTTGTAAGAAATCTTCAATCTTGCATTTCAAAACCTTTGGGTGTTTTTGGTATGCGCATGTTCTTGATTCCAAAAGAACAAAGTTAAAAGCCAAAAGCATGAAAGTGTATCTTTTTAAGATATAGTACACAGTCTAAGGCATACATACTCTATAACCTAGAGGTAAAGATGATACTTACTAATTGTGATGTGGTATTTAAATAAGGGACACATTCGGTGGAGAAAATAGGTTCGCTCATTTTCTCATCAAATGAAGAAATAACTCACCATGTGCGAGATCAAAGTCATGTGAAAATTATGGAGGAGTTATCTGATGATGACAAATCAAACAAAACTAACCAACCTATTGTAGCATTATAGGAGAAGCCACTACCAAAGTGGTCTCATCTCTGACGATTGAAATCCTCATGAAGAAGAAGATGGTTTAGGAAGGTCAAAGAGAATAGAGGAGCAAAAATGAGTCTACAAACACATCGTCAGCATGGCTCTAATCACTAAAGCATGGCTCTAATGACTAAAATTGTGGGCTTTGTAAAGAAGCCAACCACCATCAAAGAGGCCATGGTGGATCCAAAGTCAAAAGAAGTAATGCAATCATAGTACGATAGCATGACAAAGAATGACACATGGGAAATAGTGGATCAGCCACCAAAGAAGAAAGTCATCGGCACCAAATGGGTTTATAAAGTCGAACACAAGGCCAATTTCTCATTGAAAAATTACAAAGCAAGGTTAGTATCACAAGGTTTTTCACAAACTAAAGGGTTTGACATGAGTGAAACCTTTGCTCCCACATTACAAATGATCACTATTTGCCTTGTACTCGCTCTTACTGCTATCTTTTGCTGGGTTGTTTTTCAAATGGATGTAGTAACAATTTTTTTAAATGGACTTCTCAAGAAGGGGATTTATCTAAAGTGGTAGCCACTAGGGTTTAAGTCTCTCCATTCAAAAAGGAAGATTTATAGGTTGAAAAGTCTTAAATGGCCTAAAGAAGTCACCAGAGCATGGTATGTCAAACTAGATAGGTTTTTGAAAAAGCTTGGTATTATAAGGAGTGCTATCGATGCAAATTTGTATGTACTAAGAGAGAACAGAAAGAAAATCATTGATATCTTGTGTGTAGATGACTTAATTATCATAGGTGATCATGAAGATCTCATTCAAAAAACTTGAAAGAGTTTGAGCTACGAGTTTAAAATGACAAACTTGGGACTTTTACATTATTGCTTAGGGATTGAGGTTTGGCAATCCGCAAAGGGTATCTTCATCTCTCATCAAATGTATGCGACTTTAATTCTAAAAGCATTTGGGATGATGGATTGTAAATTATGAGCACTCCAATGGAGGTGAATGTGAAACTCGTCGTGGAGGATTCTTCTCCCTTAGTCAACATCAAGAAGTACAGGAAGCTTATGGGAAGTTTGATTTTCCTGCGCAATACTAGACTAGACACTTGTTTTATAGTTGGTGTTTTGAGCAAATTTTCCAATCATCGTAGAGAATCTCATTAGAGGGCGGGCATGCATGTTTTAAAGTATATTAAAGGTACTGTAGGCCATGTAATTTTCTATGGCATTGGATCAAATACCCTAAGTGGGTATTTTGACTTTGATTGGGTAAGAGGTTGTGATTCCAAAAAGTCAGCTCTGGATATTATTCCTCACTTGGTTCTGGAGTTTTTGGATTAGCAAGAAGCGACCAATTGTCTCTCTTTTTCAATAGAAGTGGAGTATAAAGCTACTTATTTTGCATCTTGTGAAGTAGTTTGGCTCAAGAGAGTTTTCATGGCCTATTGGTTCAACAACAACACTTCAATGTGAGAAAAAGAGTTCCATGGTGATTGCCAAGAACCCTCTCTTCCATGCACACACAAAGCATATTGAGGTTCGATAACATTATGTTCAAGAGCTTATTGAGGATGACATTGTGGAGGTAGCGATTTGTCATATTGAAAATAATTGTACAAATATCTTCACCAAAGCTTTTGGGAAAGATCAACCACTTTGATACCTTCATCGACTCAGAGTTGGCACGTGATCAACATAAATCATCTTCGAGTGTTCATTGAGGGGGGTATTAGTATACCTTAAATGCCTACATGTTAGTTTTTCCCACCATCCTATATGTCACAGAATTTGTAAGGCCCCCAAATGAGGAGAAGCCAATAGTGCACATATATGTGGTGGATTCTAGCTTGCATGCTGATGAGGTCTTTATTGGTGATTGTGGATGGTACGGAGTTGATTTGGGAGCCCCACCTCGGGGTCCAAGGTGCAATGAGAAACCTTATCAAGAGGGTATGGGGGGCTAGTATCCCCCATATAGGGGTTCAAGAGCACTGCTCCCAAGGAACTTTTCAAGGAATACTCCTAGAATATTTCCTATGATATTAGACCATCAGTACATGCCATTAATACTACGGTCGATGGTTGATGGTTGGTGGACATCAATGGTTGGTGGCCGCAGGTTGTGGGCTAGGAGAGGTTGGCATAGTCAATACTGCACATGTCACACACACACACGCGCGAGCGTGCGCAAACACACACACACGCGCACGCGCACACACACATACGCGCACGCGCACACACACATACACACACATGAATCTTCCACCCACCTGTAGGACTATATAAGAAGGCCATCTCCATGAGCCATGGCATCTTATGTTAAAGGATAACTAGCCCTTTGTATTTCTACCTAATAGCTCTAGTTGTCTATGTCACCATTTAAGCTCTATCTTGAGAGTGTATGTGTGGATGATGCCATCACTTTGTCATAGTGCTAATCTAAATTTTGATTTTCCACTAATCTAACCTGAATTGTATCTCTCTCTACTCTCCTTCCTACAAGATCCTCTTTTTTTACATTTCTTACATTTAGCTCCCATCATAACCTTCGGGGTATCAACATGGCTTGACCCTTACATCCACAACCATGAAGCATTGAGACCTCCCTCACTTTTGTTACTCACTTCTCTGGATTGGAGTAAGGTGTCATCAATGGAGCTTGAGAACAAAGGAAGGTCTACAAGATCCTATTTGTTTTACATTTATTAAATTCAATTCCCATTGTAACCTTCAAGTTATCAACATGGCTTGACCCTTACATCCATGAACATAAAGCATTGAGGCTTCCTTCACTTTGTTACTAGATTCTCTAGATTGGAATAAGGTGTCATCAATGGAGCCTGAGAACAAAGGAAGGCTCAACTATCAAGTGAGAACAAAGGAAGGCTCAACTATCAAGTTACCCCAGTCTCTCACTTGAAGACCTACATTGTCCTTTGCTTAAAGTGTGTGCAATCATGACCTTTTCTTCAATGGTTTAAGGTCCTCAAATGGGTTGTTTAAGTAATTAAGGGCTTTTGTGCATTGTGTACACTTTGGATAAAGCCTATTACCTTTTCAAAGTTGGTAAGCTCCCACAATAGTCCATAAGCCTTTGTGTAGAATGAGCCACACTAACACATACATGTTTTTGGAAAGGTGTGTGTGCCCTCCATTCTTTTGATACATAGGATTTTCAACCCATTATGGTGACATGAAGTGTTGAGACAAGGTAGCATATAAGATGGGGCATATTTCTTTTAAAAGGAGGTTCTCCTTCTTCCTAGGACACTTGGCACCTTGTATACCTTTAGAAAGTATCTATTATCTTTGCAACAAGATATCAAGGGCAAGAGGACTAAGTGAAAACTTGTTAGGGTTAGGGTTCTAATCTAGCATGTACATAGTGTCACAACTAGAAGTAGACACAAAAGGTAGCTTCTTGCTCATTTAAGGTATGCATCAGTTGCCATGAATAAAAGGAAAACCATTTGTTGACACGTAGATGTCTTAACAAACAACCACATTTGAGTCCAAACAAGCAAGTTAATTTAGAAATATAATTCCTCCTTGTGATAGAGTGTGTTGAGGGCTACTCAAAAAGTGAAAGATCCTCTAGAGTGATCCTTGATCTCAAAAGTATTGCCGATAATGATCACTAAGTTTCACACACATGGTTCCATAAGTGTAGCCACAAGTTTGGCAAGACTAAAACCATGTAGTAATTCTTTAGCATATATTTTTTGGTACAAAGAAATATCTATTTCACATCGCTTCCTTTGCCTTGGCTATACCTTGCAATATGTGCATTCCAAGTACTAACATTTCATACTAGATGCTTGTCATTTAGTTGTTGAGGATTTTCCACAAGTGCGTTCATGTGCCATATGTATTGACCAACATATTCATTAGTTTGGGGCATGTCCTTCTCAAGTAACCAGCTACAATGTGTATGGATATGTATCCTTCAGCTTGGTACAAATTGTTGACCATTAGTGAGGTCACTAAAAAAACTCATTACTTTTGCATTTTCTTTCTTTCTATGTTTGATTGGTCTTGTACATAACCCGTGGTCTTTGAAGCTACTCTATGAACATGAACCTAGTGAGGCTTACAAAAACCCTGAAAGAGAGAGAGGAAATCGTGTGTGTGTTTGTGTGTGCATGGAGAGAGAGAGAGAGAGAGAGAGAGAGAGAGAGAGAGAGAGAGAGAGAGAGAGAGAGAGAGAGAGAGAGTACATGAGAGATCATGTCAAACAGGGAATGGGGGTCAAGCCTTGATGTGATAGCTCAAAATGGTCGTACCCTAAAGCTCAACATGTGATAAATGGCATATGCCATTCGGTAGCCTTTATATAATGAGATAATTTAATGGTGATGCCATGAAGCATATCACTTTGAAATGTGATATTCTATTGCTCAAAGCCTTCTCATAATGAAATACCATCTCACTTGCCAATAACCCCGTGTATTCATGAAAATTAGTAAAGATGTACCAACCACTGTGGTATGTCTTGTATGTACTTTGGTTCACCCCTAATTTATCAATTGATTTGAAGATTAAGATTACATGGTGATTCAAGACATCCAATGAGAATCATAGATCCCCTTTGAACAACTCTCCTTGCCAGATTGAGATATGAGTGAGTGCTCACACATCCCAGACTCTAGTGTAAAATCTTACTTTTGTGCTTAACTTTGAATTTTCCCAAATGGTATTGGCCTACTTTCATTTGACCTCACTTTTCAAGTTTAAAATTTAGGTTATGCCAATGTAAAGACAATCAATCCATTCGATTAATCATCTAGAGAAGTTTAGCCTATGACACACCCTAACGAGGCTCTCAAGATCCAAGGTCCAATGCATGAACACTCTGACCGAGGCATCGAGACGTTCACCCAAAGAATAGATTTTGAAAAACCTCATTATACTTACTTAATGTTATGAGTTTGCTACATGTAATACATTCTTGAACACAATATTTGGAGTATAGTATCACTTGAGTGTTTTTAGCTTGAAAACAATCCTTACAACAACTACCCTTTGCACACATGACATCGCAACATATAGTTGATTGTCCATGAAAGAAGACTGATGATACAAGATATAGACTGAGAATTCCAAGCATCTACCCTTATGCTTTGTTGATTGTCATTCAAAAGCTAGCCTAATTGGAAATTGACGACACTTCATTTGAAATGGAAGCCCCTTAAGGTTTCGAACAACAAAGTCTATCTTCCTTGGAATAAAGACTCTCTCTATCTAATATATGTTCGTGCAATTATCTCTACCTCAATTACTGTGTGGTGAAATTGTTGACATTTTGAATCTAGATTTTGTAGTAGCATAATAGGAGAATTTTCTTTCAAGACTAAAGCATGAAGCACCACCAAGCAAGGCTATTCAGATATTCAACTATATATAGACGTGTGTTTTTTTCTAGCATGCAAATTGAATGTGCACTAAGATCATCTTTGAAGTCTCCATGCACTCTTAGTAGTAATACACATTCATTGATTAGATCTACCTCTTTATTTTGAGGAGCAAGTATTGCTCGTTCTTTGAAAAAGCTTGAATGATCTTGCACACAACACAAATCTTGATGTATAAAGTTGAGGAGGTCTACCAAAATTTTTGTTGGAAGCATCATGTATGAGAGTATTTTGACTCTATCTAGGTCTCCTCCATCATCCACATCCCCATTGCCAATGTCAAGCATTGAGCGTGAAAAGCTTTATTGAAGCAAACATGTACCACATCCAAATATACACATATTTTTGGTAAGCCTCAATACCTTTGTACTTTTCCATACATGAGAATGACACAGTGAAGCATTTACAATGTCTGCATGACTACCTTTTCTTACAACTGTTACTATTTGTTGGAAGTTGCCTTCAAACTAGAGGACTTTTCCACCCAAAAAAAGTTTCTCGCTGCATAATATCCCTTAAAGTTTTGTCCAACGCCTCAAATACACACCAATGTGTCATGGGAGCTTCATCCCATATAAGTAAAATTTCTTTTCTTAGAGTTTCTACAAGTTGACTATTAACCTTTATATTGTAGGTAGATTTAGAATGAAGCTCCAAAGATATCTTAAACCTAGAACGAGTTGTTCTTCCATTACTCAAAAGCAAAGTTGTAATACTTGATGATGCACATGCAAGAGCAATTCTACATCATCCTTGTACTCATGAAGGAAGTGCAATATATAGGTACGTCTTTCCTTAGCCATCGGGACCATCTAAGAAGAATACCTTCCTTGGTTGTGTGTCAGTTTCTTGTAGCACTCATTGGGAAGCATCTCGTTGATTCTCATTTAATGAACTCTCCATATGATCCGTTGTATTACACTGCTCATCAACACTAAACATTGTCCCTTCAACCATAGCACCACTTTCACTTAAACATGCCATTTTTTATTCTATTGTAGGCAACATATAATCACAAAGCCGCTTGCCACATTGTTGCAAGAAGCATTCTATGGTAAGTGGAGCTTGATTTTCTGCCACATCAAATCATGAATTTGCATAAAAAATACGCATCCTTAAGGCATAAACATAGTCCTCACAAAATCCCGTACGAAGCAGTTGGATGAAGTGGCTCATAAAATATTAATATGATTACAAAGAGTTCTCTCAATTGCATTCCATTCTCTAAAAAAAGATACCTCTTGTAGGCAAAGTAACCATTCTTCATCATCTTACAACAATCATCTAGCTATGCACACCTCCTTATATGTATCATAAACATGACCATCATACATCCACAACTCTTTACATCTCTTGCAGATATTTAGTAGCATTCGTTGGTAATAAAATTCACTAATAGTTGGGACAATATTATTCATTCTTCCAGTAGAAACACCATGTTGTCTCTAATACAATGCATTTTTGTTTTAATTCCATACCCAACCACTTGAAAAATCCACATATGTGAAGCTATCTACTTCTAGATAGTTTTGATTTGCAACAACCATTCTGTCAAGGTAGCTTTTTTAACTTCGTGAAGAGAACATGAAGTTTCAATGTCAAGCCTAAAGCTTTAGCAAACCCTCAACTTATGGCACCGGTGAACAAAGTTGTTGATGGCTAGCCTCAACCGTAGGCTATTGTTGCATCCACACATGTCTTGGTGAGTCAAATGTCATTTTTCCATTATTCATGCATAAGTTGACTTTAGTACGGGAAGCTAGGATGTCCACAAACAACCAAGAATGTGGATTTCATCGCAACAGACAGACATGTGTTTTCTAGACTACTATTGAAATTCATCTCTTGAGAAGGAGTTATTGATAGGGCATCTTTGTGCTAGATGGAACTTGCGATTAGTGAGAAGATCCCGTGGTTAGCAAGAAAATACCTTAGCTAGTGAAGAATAAACTGTGGTTAGCAAATCTTATATCTCACGGTGAGCAAGAATTGCAAAACAGGTGAGATTTTATCGAGTTCAATAAGGAAACTTTTGCAAAGGGTATGATGGTTCAATAAGGAAACCTTTGCAAAGGGTTTGATGGTTGGAAAAATAAATTGCCTAAGTAGTAGCGAACTTATAACAGTGGATATTTCAATCTATTAAATATAGAAATGTCTTCATTAAACGTACCATATCTAAAAGTCTATGGATGGCGGTTGTGCCTCTACCATGGATAAAAAGGGGTTGTCTATAGATCCTAGTTATGTCGAGACTTTAATCTAGTTGTAATAGGATTTTAGTGCCCATCATAACCTTCAGGTTATCAACTTGCCTAGTGATATAGGACCCTTACATCTCCACGATTATGAAGCATAAAGGCCCCCTCACTTTTGTGGCTCGTATCCTTGCTTCTCTGGACTGAAGTACGGTGTCGTCAATGGAGCATGAGAACAAAGGAAATCCTAACTATCAAGTCTCGTGTGTCTTTGGGTTGGGACCTTATATCGTCCTTTTCTTAAAGTGTGTGGAATTAGGACCTTTTCTTTCAATACAATGGTTTAAGGTCCTAAAATGGGTTGTTTAACCAATTAAGGGCTTTTGTGCACCAAGAAGGCCATAGGGAAGTGGTAGAGAAAAACGTGCAATTCTTTCACCATCAAATGGTCACCCTCACATTAACTTTTCTAGGTGACATTTCAAGTCATTTCATGCCTTGCTATATTCATTTGAATATTTTTATTATGAAAATGAGCATGTGTGTGTGTACACGTGCATCTCTCTCTCTCTCTCTCTCTCTCTCTCTCTAATCTCTCTCCATTAAAGTGTTCAAGAAATATCATTTTTTCAGACATATAAAAGTCCTTTTCTTGAATTTGCTGAGAGAAATTTTTAAAATTTTGATTTATTCTTCAAGTTTTTATATTATTTTTCTCTATCTTGGGGCAAAAATTCTCCTTTTTCCCTTGCTCTCAATTGACATTTTTGAAATTGAAAACGGCAAATATTAAGCCGAGACACATTTTTCATGAACACAAGATCCATTAACATGCCAACTGTGTTCTAATAATCATTTATTAGAGAAAAAAATGATGCCTTCTTAAGGCCATCATGAAGTCTTCGCCTTCTTAGAGGTTGGATAAAACCCCTTGCCTTTTCAAAGTTGGCAAGATCTCATAATAGTCCATAACAGATACTTATTTTGGAAAGGTAGCCATGACCTCCATTCTTTTAATAGATAGGATAGCCAACTCATTTATGGTGACATGACGAGTTGGGACAAGGTAGCATACTATAAGATGAGGCAATTTTTTCCAAAAGGAGGTTCTCCTTCTTTCTAGTACACTTGGCACCTTGTATGCCTTCAAAAAGTAGCTCTCATTTTCTCATTTTCTCAGTTTAAAGTTTGAGCATCTTAGGCAAACATTCTTGTCACTAGTACGGCCGGCTGCCTTCGGCGGCTTCTCTCTCCCCCCCTCTCTCCCTCTTTACCGCGTGCAAAGGATCTGTTTTAGTTTTGGGCTTTAGCCTTCAGGTCGCAGATTGCGACACGTGTAAAGGGCTCACCCTTCCGCCATATTATGTCTGTAGATAGTTTGACCTCCTTGTAATAAGTAATTTTTGTGTAGGTATTGCAATGCTAAAAGAAACTTTTTTTCAAAAACTTGGCACGCCTACATATGAGAAATACTAGAGATAAGTTGCCTAAATGTGAAGGTTTTTACGCTAAATTGTTTTAGATTCTGTAGGTTTTCTCACCTTCAAATACAAAAATTTGTAGGTGGGTGGGAATAGGGCACCCACATGCTGAACTTTGGTTTATTTTTAAAAAAAAGACGGGCCTGGAGCATGAAAAAATAATCTCGGACGGTTGCTGTGCGAGGAAGTCGGCAATGAGCTGGACTGTCGACGTTGCAAGTTGCAGGAAGCAGGAGCTTCGATGACCTTCAGGCAGCGCCAACTTGCAGGCTGCTATTGGGCGGTGCTGAGAAGCTATTTCCAGACGCTGGCTTTCTGCTGCGTTTTCTGTGTTGTTGCCGCCTGCTGCTATACACACTGCATGCTCCTTATTCTCCTCCATAATCGGTTCCTGCACACAGTCATTAGGGCACCCACAGTCACTAGTTCTTCTTCTGTTCGCTCCTCGATACCCTCTCTGCTTCAGAGAGTGATGATACGGGTCACGTTGAAGTCAGGGGTTCTGTTCGCCCGAGCCATGGCGAAATTCAAGGCTGCCTGGAAGTTTGCGACGGAAGGGAAGGTCTCAGAAATGCCTGCCGCTGCGAGGCCTCCTGCAGGGTCCTCATCACCTCAGCCGACGTCCGTAAGGGAAATGAAGCGGAAAGCACGCCTGAAGAGCAGCAACGCTGAAACAGGTGACAGTCGGGCTTGCAAGCGGCTGCGTGTCGATGCCTCCACCAATGCAGTGGTAGACAAGGAAGGGTCGAGGCCTAAGCGTTCTTGCAAAGCTTGTGCCGATGAGGCAGTCCCCTCGATTACCAGAGCGACAGAGCTGCAGCTTTCAATCACAGTGGGGATTGGCAACGGTGACATCGACTGCAACCTTTTCACAAACGTGTCTGAGTTTGTTGACATGGAGTGTGTGAGCGGCTTGTTTGCACTCGAGAAGGGAGGAATGTTGAATCACCTCCACTTCCAGATGGTCGTCATTATCTTCTCTACCTCCATCAAGGCTGTTGGCAACTTGTTGAAAGCGTACCTGGGTTGGCATATCATGAAGCCCCAGGGAGGTGTGGTCATGTGCAGATCGTTGTGGCAAGTGAGGATGCACACCTTCACAGGCATGGTCGGGTATTGCATGAAAGACCTACAGAAGCCTCACTTTCGGTGGTTCGCGAAGGGAGTCGAAGCGGAGGAGATAGCCGAAGGCCGAGCACTGCATGCCTAGTACGGCCAAGGCGAGCTGAAGCACCGTGTGGCGCTCATGGCCGTCAACATGTTCGACCGCGCGTACGTGTATGTGGAGAACTTCGTCGCGGACCGAGAGGGCATGAGCCTTCCTCACACCCTCCTGCGCATGCTAGCAACCGGGCGGTACTACCCATCCGCCACGTGGGTCGTGCCAAAGTCTGGCTCGGGAATGGAGTTGGGGCGGGCCATGGCCATTTGGCAGAGCATGAAGGAGCCTACGAGTGTGACTCTTGATGACATAAGGTACCTTGCTCTGCCCCAATCAACTCCGACTGCGCTCCACTTGTTGGAGCCACTGACAGCTTCGTGTCTTGCAGGGGGATCTTCTTCCGTGATAGCGACGCGGCGTGGTACTACGAGGCGACCATCCCGCCGGCGCGTCCACTATTTCGACGACGGTTCGAGGATTCTAGCAACAGCGAGGGTCTCCCTGGGACTTCTCGACGTCCCATCGACATTAGTGCCAATGACACCTCCACTGAGGCAGACGCTGATGGGCCCCCAACTCCCTCTCGGGACTTCATCCCCATTGACACCCGCCGTGGCGCCTCACCATGGGTGCGTGGCGTGGCACCGCCGCTGTCGCATACGCACGAGCCAACGCCCTCTCAGCAGTCTCCACCGTCCAACAGTCTCCCTCAGTGCCCTGACTCTCCTTGCGTTGACGGCGTGGCCGTCGTGTGAATGCAGTTCGCCTTGTGGGAACCTTTGTACATATGCACATTTGTACAGACACTGTTGTATTGACTCGTTTTTATGAATGGAAATGTCCTTTGTGTCGTTGCCCGTCTGAACACAGTTTGCCTCTCTTTGAAGCCACGTTAGTGGCTTCAGGGGCAGGGCATTACTCCTCTAACATTACTCTCACCGTCCACTAATTAATGTAAAATATGTAACGCGCGAGTATGTCCCCCTAATTTTTCGAGCATGTCTAATTAGGTGGAATCTGGTTAGATGCTGTTGAGAATTCTGTGGAGAAAAGAGGGAGGGAGGACACGTGTAGAGAGAGAGAGAGAGAGAAGAGATTTTTTGGCACGTCGACAGCGGGTCTATCTCTCCGTCGCCTGCGCAGAGAGCGGTGCAGCTTGGGATCTGTCGATCACGCGAGAGAGAGAGGGATGCACTCTGGATTGGAATGGGTCGTTTGTCTGGCGGTGCAGGTCAAAGAGTGGAGTATGTTGGTCGCAACAGGATAGAGGAGGAGTGTTGTCTGTATCTCTTGTGGAGCGCACGGGAGCAGTGCCTTGCTTTGGTCATGGATGCCATGATGAGGACAAGGGAAGGTTGGGAGAAGAGCGTAGTGACGGCGATGGGGAGGGAAACTCAGGCTCATGGGGTGGTCGTTGCTACATGCCTGAGATGGGATAGGGGCAGAGGGAGAGAGCAAGGCAGACCACGATTGGGAGCTGCATGGCGAATATTGTAGGCGAATGGAAGAGACGTATGAGGGACCCTGAGAGAGGCGTCGTAGATGTAGGCAATGGAGCAGTGGAAACAAAATGGCCAGAAGCTGCGTGCAGAGCCGACGATGGCGAGCATGGGGTTGATGATGGCACCAACAACACAGATGGCAGCTGGCGTGGCAAGCCACTTTTCTTAGGAATTCTCAGATTCGGTGGGAATCTGAAGGCGTAATTAATTAATGAGTGCAAAGGACCCAGTATGACCCAGTATGTAAAATATGTAACCCGGCGATGGTGAGCATGGGGTTGATGATGGCGCCGACAACACAGATGGCAGCTGGCGTGGCAAGCCACTTTTCTTAAGAATTCTCAGATTCGGTTGGAATCTGAAGGCGTAATTAATTAACGAGTGCAAAGGACCCAGTATGACCCAGTATGTAAAATATGTAACGCGGCACTACAGACGGTGAGAGTAAGAGAGTAAAAATTTGTAGGTGGGGTGGGATTACACTAGGCTAAATGTAGGACTTAAGGCCTGACCAGCCAAATGTCCGCTTTTCACTGTTGCATGGTGTGTCCGGGCAAAGGATAATTGTCAACGGAACAGGAGTAAGGCCCAAGGTGCAGCCTCCTCGCCCCCCTTTCATGTTCCCGCCGGCCCCCCATCTAATAAGCTATATACTATCGACGTCTTGCGGGACACGCACCACTGCAATCTAGGACTTTTCTCTGCATTTGATGGAAACCTCGCCTCTTCCTCCTCCTCATGCTCCTCCTCTTGTGTGCATATGTTTGATAGCCATTCGTGCACATGGTTTCATTTTTTCCAGACTAGGCTAGCGCCTCTTTCTGCTTAATTTCGCTGGCGCCTAACTCCATCTCTTCCCTTCATCCCCCTCCCTTTAGGTAGAAAGAAAAAGAATGAACGAAACCCCGGTTCCTTATTGTGAAATGCCCATGCCCTGCCATTCAGCTCCAAGAAAGTCCCCCACTGTACATGCTGATTTAGTACTGCTTGTCATTTTATTGTTTTATCTAACCCTGGTCTGCCTTTTTCTGAACAATTTAACATAGACCTTCCTGCATATTCAAAATCCCCTCAGAGCTGGCTGCTGTGAAGGAAGTCATGTCCTCTTTGAGGAGGCGGTATCGCAACTTCAAGAAGGCCAAAGCAAACCCATATGCTGGCCGTGGCCTCGACAAGTTCGCACTTGTCACTTCAGAGCTTGAAGCAAAGCGAGAGAAGCTTGCTGCAGAATTGGACACACCCCTGTCTATGGTGAAGTTTGCAATAGGAGCTCATAACAAATGGGTTCCCATCATCTTGTCCAGATCGATGAGAAAAGAAAGCCATCCGCCCAAGAAGAAATCAGGGGCTTTGGTCAATGAGGAGAAGCTTGCTGTGAGTAGCAGGGCCCATAGGAATGGTGTGCGCAAGGGAGGTAGAACTGGCTTGATTAAAGAAGCGAAGAGTGGTCTTGTATGTGAAAATGGAGGCCATGGGATGGATGTGGCACAAACCGGTGTGAGAACAAATGCAGGCCACGTGGGCAGTAATGTAGATGGACAAGATTCCCATTTCAATGGTTCTGTAGCTGGAAACACAGACATGCTGGGTTGCTTGATTGGTGAAGGTGCTTTGCGGACATTGGGAAACCCCTTTGACTTTGGCATTGAGCATGAAGTTTCTGGTGACGTCACAGAATTTTTGTCTGCTTCTTCAGAAGTAGAGCACATAGCTACTTATAAGGAGGCTGTCGTCGTGCAAGTGCAAGGTCGGAATGTGAAGAAGATGATTGGAGCAATTGCAGGGATTCCTTGGGTAGTAAGCAAGGCAGCAAGCAGCGTTGTTTTTCTCAAATGGTATGCCAAACTTCAGGGCAAAACACCATTTCCCAAAAGAGAGAGCTTAAGAGACGTGGAGAAATTTCATGCAGCAGAGCTATCCATGTCTATCTCTTCTGTTCCCTTGTTAGCTAAGACATCTGACGTCCTGTCCTTGCCATCACCTCCAGGTCCTTTAAGAATTACTTCTGAGCAAGATGGCATTGTCGAGATAATGGATGATGCTGGTGCTCCGCATCTAGAAACTGCTAACAAGCAGCACAGGAAATGTAAGGTCAAGGGCCTTCTCAAGATCCGCTCTGCTCCTAGCACACCTAGGGATTCACGGCAGCCCAAGAAATCATTCACTGCAGCAAAGACGCATGGAGTGAATGGCCAGGCTACTGCTTCAGATGTAGACATAAAAGAGGGACTGTTAGCTCCAAGGACCACAAAACATCTCACGAAACGCCGCTTTCTAAACGATTCCAGTATTGGTGCCCGCAAGGAGAGTGCAAGAAGTGCAGGCCATGCTTTTGCAGCAGCAGGGCTTGTATTTAGCTTGAGTGGCCTTGCAATAGGGTATGTTTCAGCCATAATAGGAGTTGTGTGCTGGTGGTATGTTCTACCTAGCTTGAGAAAGGCTGTGGGGGATAGGCCAACGGTGAGAAGTCACCATGGCCATGTGAAGAACGAAGCCCTTACAGCAACAAATGCCCAATCTAACATTAAGAAGATAAGTAAAGAGGTTGGCAGTGAGAACTCTCAAGAATACAAGAAGAAGGTTATTATGGAGGGTTTGCTTGACAGAGGGCGGCGTTCTAATTCGTGAGGTTGGATGGCGTACGCTTCATTGGTATGCCAACTGCATTTTTACAAAGTAGGTTGCAGAGGTGGTTCAAATCGCTATTTCTTGACATCACTTGTTTGGAGAGTACTGTCCATCTTTTTGCTTATCGCGTTTAAACGGATTCCAATCTGATGGGACAGCTGTGTGCTGCCAGTATGGGATACTAGACACGATCTACAGAATGCCAAGTGTATATTGAACTAACCAAGGCATTCCACAAAAAGTATCTCTGGGATGGAGTGTGAATGTGAAAGAGTTTTGTAGAGGGGATTTTGCAATCTTTCAAGGATTCATACAGCTTGAGAAGGTGGTAGCTTCATCACATCTTTGGACAGTTTTGGGCATCCAATTCTGCAGGTGGCAAGGAACACAGCTCGAAATGAGTGGCCCATGCTTGCTGCAGTGTGCATGTCGATATGAATGTAAGAGGGGCTGTATGTATGTGTGTGTTCCTTGTTTGGTAGCTTGGTGCCAATCTCCATTTCAAATGTGTGGGCATGTATATAAAACGTCTTGCGTTTGACTTTGTATTAATGCTCCAATCCAAGGCTTGGCGGCCCCTTCCCCTACAGAAATCTTGGCCGAAAGCCTACCTGTATTGTATAACTCTTATCTCTTGTGGCAGGAGATGATTTGCCTTGTGAATAAACGTTTAATCACATAGCTGCAAGTGTCTTGTGATTCCTATTGAATTTGTCTTTGATCTTGAAAAGTCTTCTGTCAATAGGAAAGTTTAGTTACCCAATCATCTTCTGTGACTGCTCAAAGCTCATGATGGATGATGGACCGACCACTTTCTGCATCGAGCTAAGCGCTAAGCCTTGTTAGATAGATGTTTGAAATTACTTCCTAGACAGTGGAAGTTCTCCTCCTGTACTGTCTCTTGAACTCTCTGACCTTCAATCAAGGATGCAGGTCGCGGCTCCTTTTGAAGGTGGCAAACCTATCCAGCCAGCCAACCAACCAACCAACCAACCGTATTAATCATGCGCATGCAATCTCTTCAGTACCAATCTTGTGCACACTCTCATAATTGCATTCTACGTACGAGCTCTGCTTCTCAAAATGAGGTACAGGATGATTGTTTTGGATTTCAATAGTTGTCTCCATGGATTGGACTCTGGAGTGCGAGTTTGTGTATCCCGACAAAAAGTTTTCAACTATCACAACCAATCAGCCTTTGAGACGCATGGGTTAACCATTTCACCCTCACCTTTAAGTGCCACGGGGTCTCAATCAATGGCTCTTGTGCAAAACCAAAGACGCGCGCAAATTTCGGTCGTCGACGAATAAAAACTAAATTCGAGATCCCGAGTTTAATTTTTATGATGGGGTCCACAAAAACTAAACTCAAGATTTCAAGTTTAGTTCTTATATTGAGATCCCGAGTTTGCCTTCAAATAGATGTATCCCGACAAAAAGTTTTCAACTATCACAACCAATCAGCCTTTGAGACGCATGGGTTAACCATTTCACCCTCACCTTTAAGTGCCACGGAGTCTCAATCAATGGCTCTTGTGCAAAACCAAAGACGCGCGCAAATTTCGGCCGTCGACGAATAAAAACTAAATTCGAGATCCCGAGTTTAATTTTTATGATGGGGTCCACAAAAACTAAACTCAAGATTTCAAGTTTAGTTCTTATATCGAGATCCCGAGTTTGCCTTCAAATAGATGTGAAATCATATCTATTTCAACGAGGTGCACGCGGGCATGTTGGTCAAAGCGTGTGTCCCCCAAGTTGATGATGAGGGTTCAAAACCTAACTGGGAAAGCGAGGCATCCCGAGATTAGGCTGACCTCTCCAGATTGGTTTTTCGAAATCTAAACTCGGGATCCCGAGTTTAAATTTTAATCGATCAACGATCCAGATCGATCGTCATCCCGCCTTTCAATTGGGACCATTGACTTTGGGACCCCGTGGCACTTAAAGGGGAGGCCATTCCACCCACACCTGCATGTTGTACCCTTGGCTGTTTTTATAAGCTTATATTATAACTTTATAGGCATTGTACGGGTTTAATTCGTGGTCAGGTTTATTTCGTGGGTGAGTTTAATTTAAGTTGACATTCACGATTGAGATCTCCCCGACCTTCATGCGTGAACCTCCCTACCCCCCCCCCCCCCCCCCTCTCTTTAATGCTATGTGTTAGTCATGAGACTCACCCACTAGGGTAAATTGTAGAAGGACGAGTCCAACTCCATTACCGGTGAAGTTACGCACACGGGTTGTGCTTCCACGATCAGCATGTATTGATTCAGGCCTTGCTGGTTGCAACAACACATTATTTCCCCCTCACGGTATCGTTACTCATCGTTTGCGCAAAAACTTTTGTTGCAGATTTGTCTCGTGATGGGCTATCGATTGCGTCTCTTTGCGCTTGAAATGGAGGAGCATAGTGTTTTCTTACACAAAGATTAGGTGCATAGTGTTTTCTTACACATTTTCCTACTGGCCCTCTTACCCTACCTAACTCACACCTCTTTCTTGGCACATCTATCCTCGTAGGCTCTCATAAACTCTCTCTCTCTCTCTCTCTCTCTCTCTCTCTCTCTCTCTCTCTCGTTGGGTACCTACGACCAACTGTGGCATGGGTAGGGTAGCACTCTGCCTTGTGAGTGCAACAACTCCTCCTTGGTGAGTGTCAAGGTTTTTGTGGATGTCGTATACAAAGATGGCCAAACAAAGAAGAGGAAGGATCTTGTAGTTCGGCAAGTAGCGAGTAACGGTTTCACTTCTTATGCTTATCAAGCATAATTACAATTATAAGTGGCAAGCTAGGCAATTCAAAGTATGTTTATAGAGGATGTTGCGGTCTCTGTGGTGGATTTTGTAGCATATTACACATCACTCAAGGTGCAAAATGAGATCCATTAATTGCATTGGTATTCAGCTCAAGTCACAATCTGATCAACATCTTGTATGTATGTTCAACGCTCGGTGACATAAGAAAAACCACCCTTTTCTACAAGATTGGTTGAAAGATGAAGGTTGCAAGATGAAGCGGCAATGGGTTTGGTATAATCACTTTGCTTCACGGTTTAAGCAAGATGTCCATTCTACTTCATTGCGAGGTACTTTTGGATGCCTAATATTGAGACAATGCATAATTTATTTGCATTTAGGAATGGGAAGGGAAAGCACGACAAGACTGTTGTAGTAATTTGTTTTGTTTTGTTTTAGGAGTCAGGTAGGGCACTCCCGACAACAAAGCCTTGACACATGGGGAGTTGAAACTTGACGATTGGATTCTTGAAAATGCATCAAGTGCGATCGAGTTCCTCAAAACAACCGACAAAAAATAGTGCTAAGTGACTATTAAAAGTGTCAACAAAATGATTTGTAAAATCAAGCTTGGTGATGCATGTCGGGAGACACAATGGAAGTGCATGTGCATCAAAGGTTCCCACTCTGTACACTGTGTGTATAGATACTCAAATTTAGATATGTATGCTTTAGTGATTCATACATGAAGGGACAATGGAGGTGATATCTAAATAAACCACATGTAGACTTGTGGGATATATAGCCAACAAATGATGCTCGTGGCCAAACAACCAGTGAAAATGTATCAACATCCGGAGGTGAAGGTATAAGGAGGTTTTTTTGGACCAAAAGCACGAGCATACATCCTTGAAAACGATGTATCAAGTGATGACGATGGAGGTGATGCTCCCATCTATGCGGGCATCACAATGATTTTAGGGATGCCCTGCTGGTGGGGCATAACTTTGCAGTCAACACAAAGAATTGGATGAAGACTTCTACATTACCAAACGCTCCAAAACAAAGGGATTGACGAAAATAGTGGAGAAGGATGCTAAGCACAACTTCATTAAAACAAAATCCTTTGTGGGGTGAAAGGATATTTCTATGCAAAAATGTAGGCAAATGATGATCTGTATGTCTTGCTTGAGGATAGATTTCTACAAAGTTTTGTACCGAGATTCAAAAAATAACATGGTGATGTTACCAATGATACCTAGGAGGCATACAATCTTGCCAGAAAGATACCAATTGAAGATGCACTCGAGAAGAAAAATCTACTCAACTACTTTCAGCTACAGCCATGCGGAATAGACATCCAGAGAGCTCTACACCAGCATCACAAGAGATGGCACGATGGAGATTACTACATTATAGAGTGATAAAGTCCAAGTGCGAATCACCTCCAAATTGATCTCCGAAGCTCTACATTTGTCAGATTAGGGTGCTACTAAGAAAGGTGAAAAGGACTTAGAGATTGAAGTCTTTGCATAGTATCTCGTAGATAGCAAGCCAAATGTTTACCAACTAACTAGTGATATTTAGGCACATCCACATCGGCATGGCATCCAAGAATACTTTATAGTGTATTTTTTCTAGTGCAATCATCACTCATCATATTATTTGGTCTCTAGTACTAGTTCTGCAATTGGATGCTCAAGTGTCATGAGACACTAAAGTGTCTTTTTTTTCCAGCAACTTGTCATAATTGTTTGGTGAATTTTGAACCAAGATTTATAGGTCATGTTCATGCCTTAGGTCAGTTATGAGGTGAAGAACATGGCCAAAATTTTAATTTTGTCAAAATTTATACCATATGTTGGACGGATACGCCGCGACGGACGTCGGCACAGTGAGAACTCACCTAACAAGATTTGTTAGCTAAGGACGAAGCTCGACCCGCAGGCGCGTGGAAGCAAGTATAAGGTGTCAACCTACACTCGACCAACTCCTAACTAATTCCTACAGAGGTCTCTACCCAATGTTTAAGTCACAGCCTTCAAGAGTGCATAAGAGGAAACTTCCTACAACGCTTTCTAGACCCGAACACCCATCAAACAATCTCGAAACACCACAGAACTTGAAGGAGACCCTACTATCACCGATAGGTCGCTCTCCCTACGGTCTGTGAACCAAAACCCCAACCCAAAACACCCAGTGCAAAATCACGTAGGATGTCTGGCCGAAATTTGCAGGTCTTTGTTTCAAAATCTAAAGTGCCTAATGTGTAGCTCTACTCAATGTGAACATGTGGATATGATGCAATGCAAAATCGGACAACGTATGCTCACCAAATCACCAGATGAAGCTCGTAGAAGGAGCTCGCAAAACCGGACCGTACGCGTGCAATGTAGGTATCGGCGCGTAGCTCTCGTCGGGGGCAACACGCTACACTTCTCCGCACTCGATTCCGACCACCGGTGCACACGTAGCGTCAAGATGAAGTTCACACTCTCTCTCGTACATAGTACGCTCACTCACAGACTTCAAAACTTTTAAAAATGACAAAAGGTATTTTATTAAGGTCAAAAAGTGGTATAAATATCTTACAATTCTCAAACCCTAAAGTTCCAAATCAACCATCTACTCAATCTAACTATCAAAACTGGGATACAATCTGGAAACTTCTGTAAGCCCCAATATTTACAAGGTGAAATGTCGAGTTTTCTCAATAAATGAATAATTACAAAAAATGATAGTCTACCGAGAAGTCAGTTTCCGTAGGGTGTGTCCAGCTTCTAACACTCCCCCCCTCCTTCCTCATGTCGTCCCCGACATGGCCGTTGAATTTCTTTTTCATCGTATGGTTTCCCGCATCTTGATCATCGATTCATATCTTGCATGTAGATTCATCATTATTGGGCCGAAAATATCAGTGTTTATGGTGAAGAAGCCGGTGTAGAACGCTTCTTCAAAGGCATGGAGGTGATAGGATGCAGAAACATTATCCTGTGATACAACGCATGTATCACCTTCTTGGAAGGTTGACCAGACAGATCATAGGCACATCTGTAAGTATCTTAGAAGAAGAAGATATTGTCTATCACCTGGCCTTGCTTGAATGTCTCAAATACTGCTAAAAGACTTTTGCAGATTTTCTTCATCATGATGCACGTAAGGTCAGATGAGCCAGTGAAAAATTTGATGGCGCCCGTTAGGGTTTTCACCATGTATTGGACACTTATTCTCTCACCTGCCTTCAAGCCCGGCAGCTTAGGATAATTCAGCCAAGTGGGTTGGCTCCTTTGTGATATCTCCTGGGCCTTCCACGTCCTGATCCTTGGTAGAGGACAAAAGCTGAGGTTGTCTCTGATGTTTTTGGGTGCCTCTACCAAATGGATTAGGTACTGTGGGTACTTTGTCAGCCACGCCTTCCTCCATTTTGGTTGAGAGTCAACTATTAACCGGGCCCCTTCTGGCTGGGAGATATCTGCGTTGTAGAGTGGCACTGTCGGCTCTTCTCTAATTCCCTTATTGATGGTGGCGGCTTCTTACTTTAGCAAAGGATATGGAAGAGAGGATTGAAGCCATTCGCACCTGAGGTTGCTGGCGTCAACCTTCTGGATGGTCATGGATTTGAAAACCCTCTACTCCCATTCCAAGGCTTCCTTAGTCGTCTCTCTGATCTCCACCTCTATTGCTTTACGCATCTTTTCTTCCTCTTCCTGTGTCAGATCTTGTGGCTCTTGAGAGGATCCTACTAGGATTTCCTCTTGCATAGGTGTGTCTACAGGATCTGCCACATTTTCTAAATCTATGCCCTCAGTGGCCGCTGGCCCTGCCTTCTTGCTCTCCGGCTTGCTGTCCTCTCAGCTCCTCAATCTGCTTTAGGAGTTTTTGTTTTTCTATTTCAGCTTCTTCTCCCACGTTCATGAGGAGGTCGTTCAACTCGGCGTTTATCTTCTCCGCCTCCTCGAGCTTTCTTTTGATACTTTCTAATTCCTCTTGCATGGCTTTTTGTTCTTCTTCCATTCGTGTTTTCATAACAATTGACCCTTCTGCCATCATCAATCGTTGCTTTTTCTCTAGAGTCAGCTCTTTCTGAAGTTCTGTCATATGTTCTTCATAAATTTGACTTTCCGTAGTGATGTGAGTCGAGCTAGTAGCTCTGACTCTGGCAGGAGATGCCTGTAGCCTCTGGATGGTTTGATCTTTCACTTTAAGCTGGTCCTTGAACTCAAGGACCTCATCCTGGCTAGCTTCTTGATCTATCTCCGCCTTTTCTTTGGCGTTTCGCATTGCTTCAACTTCTTTGGACTCCTCAGCCAGCTGTAGGGTCAGGTTATCCCTTTCCCTCTCTGCATCTATCAATGATTTGTTGAGTTGCATACACTCCTCTTCGACTCCTTGCATTCTTTGGGCTGCTGCCTGATTTTCTTTTTCCATTTCCTGGCATCTTTGCAATGCCTTTGCTAGACTGGCCTGTAGCTCCGCTTCTCTCTCTTTCTGCCTTTGACTTTGTCTTTGTAAAGAGTCTACTTCCAGCTTTATCTTCACTTCGGTGGCCTTGAGAGTTGCCATCTCACTTTCTGAGGCCATGGACTGCACTCTTAACCCGATTAACTTTGCCATCACCACATCCCAATCGTTGGAGGGCGGGTGCAGGTCCACTGTATCTGTGGCCATCTCCTTTAGTTCTACTAACCTGATGCTTTGCATTTTCTTCTTAGGCCCTATGCTTGCCAAGTCGAATGCGACTATGGCAGCCTCTTCTTTTGTATATCCTGCAGCTAGCAGGTCCAGAAATGTGATGTATGCTTCATGTGGCTTTGGGTCCTCACTCTTGGGTTTAACCTCTTCCCTCTCCTGGCTTTGTTCTTTCTTGGACTCTTCCTGGCCTTCATGGTGGTCTTCCTTCTCTTTATCTTCTTGTGGAGGGCTGCGGGGAGGTGGTGAGGGCGGTGGGCTGGCCGGTAGAGATGTAGGCTTTTTCTTTAAATATTAGTATGCCTTTCTCTTCCTTTCTCTCTCAGTTGGCTCTCCTGCTCATCTAGCGGTTTTTGTCGTACTTGCTCCACTTCCTCTTCTGTAAAGGGCACATGCGGGATATTCTCTGCTATGGCATCAAGAATCTCAAAACTTTTAATGTAATCTTCGAATCTGTCCCTTTTTTTGCTCTGGCTACTCTTCTTGAACAGGCTCTAGCAGTCTTTTCAATCTTATGGCAACCCTTGGTGCTTTTTGTGGCTCGTCTTCTTTGAGCCTCAGCCAGTTGTTTTGTGATGGAGTGTCAGGCCATCTTCCTTTTGCGTGCAATGCCCCATAAATCACCTTAGTGATTAGTTCTCCTGGCACAATATATGTGGGCATCTTGTTACCCATCTTCACTAGGTTGTCATGTATATATGCTGCATAATTGATTAGCCTTGGAGTGCTCTTCATCATTGCCCAAGTGAATGTCGTCACAATTGCTCCTGGCAGCATTCTGTACCTTTGTGGCCGCTTCGTACACATATGGAAGTATTGGTTGTACAACTGACTCATGATTGCCACTTTTGGGTTGGCAATACCTTCAAAAGTGTAGTTATTTTTCTTCTCAGTGTACACCTTGACATCATCTCTTCTTTTAGTTACACTATCCCCCTTGTTGGAGAGGTCTAGTGCATCTGCTACAACTTGCTCGGTGATGACTATTTCTGTTTCTGGTCTGTCTTGCAGATCGGTTACTCTGGCCACTCCATCTTTCTTTATTGTTGTCACAAATTCCCAGACTCTCTTTATGTCAACCCCCGCTGGCACTGCTTCAAAGTAATTGTGAAGATCAATCTTCTCCAAGTACCCGGCCATCTTGCTTCTTACGAACTCATTGAGTTCCCGCGGTAGCATTGGTAGCTCGATCACATTCCCTTCAGTGTCTTTGAACACTCCTTGGTAGATCTTTAGGTCGTTGGACTCTAGCAGATCTTCTTGGATCCATGTGCTGGTGGGCTTTAGTGTTCCTTCTGGTATGACGAAGGGCTCCACTTCTTCTAGGTAATCCTTAATGGTCATTCTTTTCTTCTTTGCCTGTGACTTCGCGACTGCCATAGATCCTGTTGCACTCAATAGTCTGAAGTTAGCTTTTTTCCATATTAGCTTAGAAACTGAGTTTTTTCTATCCAAATGACTTGAAAATTGAAAATAAAGCTTAAAAGGAACTTGTGAAACTGTGCATGTGCTCACAGTGCAATTCTGGCCAAAAAAATTTCTCAAGACATACTACACGTAGGATGTCTTTTTCATCAGAATTGGGTGATACTTGACATGCTAGTAGTCCTTGGCCTATGGAACATGGCTATGTGCTTGGATATGGATTTGGGCATCAAAAAGTGGATTTTTTGGGCTGATTCAGGCTTTAGGTCATAAATTGGGTAGAAAGTCTATAACAGGTAGCAAGTGATGTCGAAATGGGTTGAAAATTGATATATGGGCTCATTGCACCATGGTATTGGCTCCCATGATGTCACTCTTTGCACAGAAGGTCTAAATTATGCTGGAGACATCCTACGCGTAGGATGTCTATTTCATCAAAATGGCATGGGATTTGTTTTGTGGGTAGTCCTTGGCCTATGGAACATGGCCATGCTCTTGGATTTTGATTTGGACAAGAATTGATGCTTGTAAGAGCCTGTGTAGTGTTTTTGGGCTCAAAAAGTGTATCTTGAAGGTGTTGAGGGTCAAAAATGATTAGAATGGCTTCAAAATTGGTATATGAGCTCTTGAAGATGATGTGATTGGATCTAGAATGGACAAACATCCTCTGTAGGCCAAAAATGTCAAATAGACATCCTACGCGTAGGATGTCTACTTCACCAAATTTTGCAGGTGAGTACACAGATGGATTGGTTATGTGCTTGTGAATGTGTTGTGCAAGTTTCATGTGATTTGGACAAGATTTGGTAGGTCTATGGCCCATTATTGCCTCTATGCCCTAACTTTGCGTTTTTCATGCATATGAGGTCAATTTTGGTCCAAATGTGATGAAACTTGGTGGCTAGCATGTAAAGGTCATTCAGAAAATGTGTGTGATGAAAAATGTTGGGATCTGTGCTCAAAAATTCCCTTGAGATATCCTACGCGTAGGATGTCTCCTGATGATTTTTTTTATGGAATGTGCCACTAGTGCCTGCCCTTAGTCCCCCTGAGTCCCTTTTAAGCCTAATTTCAACAAAAAAGTCAAATGGATAGAAAGTTACTCCCTATGTGGACTTCAGAGCCTTCGAGCCATTTTCTGACTTTTGGAGTGCTTTTTGGCAATGAAATTTCTTGATGTTGGTCTCCATAGCTTCCCAATCCCTTGGGGATCCTTGCCGTATGGTTTTTGTCGACTTTGGCTTCACCGGAGCTTCATTTGGCAATTTATCACCCTAGAAGCACCCGTGGTTGCGTTAACATATCTTCGATGATTTGTGGTGGTCTACCACCATAGGACTTGGTTGTTGATGGTCTAGGAAAGCCGCTCGTGAAGTTTGGTGGCAAACGGACATGCGGTTTGGCCGCGAGAGCTATTTGACGCTTTGTGTGTCTGATGCCATTTCTAAAGTTTAGTGCCGCTTTGGGTCACTTTTTGGTCATGTGGGACACATAGACTTGACAAGCATGTCGCGATGCCCCTACCCATGAATTTTGGTAGCATTTGGGCCCCTTTTCGCCGATTTCCCATTTGGTGGCCTCTTGCGGGATTCTAGGAATTAGGGTTTTTCCTGATGGTTTTCTACTACCTTTGGACATCCAAGACTGGTCTCCTATGCTAGGGTAAGCTACCGATGAAGTCTCGTTGCTTTTGGGTTAGCCGTTAGGTGGCCGCCTCTAATTGTAGGTCTCTACTGCCCGCTTTGTGTGTGAACCCTACGCTAGTTTTCGCGACAAAACGACAAACATGCGCGAAAATCTCAAGGTGGTGAGCCTACCTCTCATGTTTGAAGCCCGTCAGGTAGTCGTGCGCGTCGTAGAAGCTGCTGGAAGGTCCGTTCACTCTAGGTGGCAGAAGCTCTCTCCAAAAGGTCAATAGTGCAAATGAGCTAAAAATGAAGTGAAAATTTCTTATAATGGGGATTCTTGAACCCCTTTTCATGAAATTTGATATGTGCTCCCCTCTTCTTGCAAGATGCGGTTTAGGCTCAAAAATTTCTTGATTTGGACTCCATTTGCTCTGTTTACCAGAAATTTGGCATTTCGGTCAAAACCTGCCTAAAACACGCTTTCCGCTCCAGTCTCATAATTGCACCCCCATTGTACCATAGGTTTTCATATAGTCACTGATCATCCCCATATTTTTTGTTTTTCATTACGATCGTTTTTCACCTGCTTTTTGTATTTTTGAAGTTTTTCTGTCAAAAATTAGCAAAATTAAAAGGAAAATAGCAAATCAAACCCAAAAAATCCCCAAAAATCATCATAAATCACAAACATCACCGCAAAACATTATATACACTCACATGCAATTTTTATGCCGGATTCCTCCGTTTTACCAATATTTTGCCCGAAAAATGGCTATTTTTACTTATATACACACACCTAGGGGCTTGATTTGGCGTTTGGCCCCATATACCTATAGATACATGCTGTATAAGGGCATATGTACTTGGGTTAGTCCAAAAAAATTTGCAATCAAACAACAACCCTTAAAATAGTCAAAAATCATGCCCCTTTTTTGCTCTTTTTGCTATTGGTTCCACATTTGAGAATGCCTCCCCCCCCTCCTAGCCGGAGTCCTCCCGGACGAGAAGGTATCGCCTCGGAGTATGTACCGTGCATAGGTTGAAAAATTTGTGCTAATGCTTGGCCGATTAATGTGGCCCTAATTGTGCATACTCGGTCAATGCATGGAAAAATTAATGTTGTGCAAGAGAAGAGAATAAGCAAGATGCTTATTGGCATTCGCCGTCGAGGTTTCCTGTTTTCTTTGCAAGTAACAGCTATAACTCTACTGCTCTCTGTTTAATTGTCTTTTTTGCAAAAGGCAATCTCTTTGCCGCTACTATTGATATAGCCGTAGTTGTTTCTATGGAGCGGATTGGCTTGGTCGGAATGGCCGTGGACCGTATTTCTTTTGCTCACCATTGGTAGCTTGTTTTTGTCGGTTTTTGTAGGTGTTTTTCTACTTCCTTTGTTGCC
>NW_028221432.1:0-79385 GCF_014529385.1 Adiantum capillus-veneris | reverse complement strand
AACTCCTTTTGAGGGTCAATAGTTCAAAGGTTAAGTACATTATACATGAGGCACAAGAGTACATAGATCGCAATACTAAGTTAAAAGGTTCAACCCTTCATGCTCAATCCTATAACCACCAATTCTTCAAAAAGAAAGAGATAAGCTAGATATGCTCTGATATCAATTTTAGAGAATTGGGATTAAAGTACAACCAAAATCACATATTAACTTGAGTAATCAATTAATTGTGTAGCATTGAGCATAGTTGAGCATGACAATTGCAAAGCAAGCATTAACTTAAACTCAATCATACATCACATACATGTGCCAAAACTTCAAGAAAGAGAGGATATGATGAGCTTTGAGAAGAGCATGGTAAGCTTCCTTTTGGCTGAGGATTGCTTGGAGCTTCAAGAGCTAAGAAGATAGATGTTCTCCTGTTCTCTCTAGCGCACTTCTACAGAAAAACAAAGAAACTCCCTCTTGCAGTCCTTAACTCAAAAAACTTTGTACTAGAAAGTTGTTTATCTTGTTGTTTCCAATAAGTTTGGTGGGCGTTTTTTTTCAGAAATGCCTTTTTTAAGTTTATATAAAAAATACGCACCCTAGTTTGTATCAAAGTAATTTTCTATTTTTAGAACTTCTCCTCTTACCTTCTCTTTTGCATGGGAGGCTTGTAGACCACATACCTTACCTCCACATAGATTTCAGTTGGTATGTGTGTATGATAGCACCTTGGCTCCCATTCCCACCTTTTGGTTAGCGATACTACTCACTTTTGGAGAATTTTGGGATGTGTTTTGGTCTCTTTTGGACTCGTAAACATCCCGTTTTCATCCCACAAAATCCCGATTGAATTTGCATCAAATTACGCTGGCAGAAGGGCCATCTTCTATTGTCACTACTTGTTCCATGAAAAAACAAGGTACAGAACATTGATATTTATCTAGCACCACTTATAGAAGAGGTTCAAATATTGTGGATAGGGATTGAAAAATGCATTCAAATTTTGGAACTCTTTGGTTCACGAACACATTCCTCTGCCCATTGTCTTCTACTATTTTTATTTTCTCTCTAGAGGGAGAAAATTCATTTAAGTACATTAAAAATGAAATTTGTTGACACATAACCTCCCACTGAGAAAGTAGACTGATGCAAAACCTATTAAACCAAGTGCGGATAAAGCTGCAAAAAGTACACATGTATCCTGCAAGAAACTCATAATTGTCACGTGTGTTAAGATGAACATGCTATATGTATGTAGAAGTGAGATCCAATCTCAAAGTAAGCCACAAGTGTCATGCATTACTATTGTAACGTGTATGACAATGAAAATCCACTCTCTAAAACATGTAGAGAGGCCAAAAGTACACCTCTAAAAACATATATGGAGCAAGACAATGTCCCCCCCTGCAATCTTGTACCTACGTGTCGATGTTGATTTGAAGTCGACGCGAGTCTAAATACCTATGTGTGCATATGAGGCTACACCACAAATCCATGACAATCAATTCGGAATGTTCTCAAGGTGTCCAAAATCCTCAAGGATATTGTATGGGACAACTGCGGACCATATCAGCTCATGAGAGAGCTATGAGAGTTGGGGATGAAGTTGTAGAGAGCTACAAATGAAGTTATAGAGAACCAATGATGGCCAACGGATGCCAATGTTGCCTCCTCTTTGCGCAAGTATATATGTGCATGATGCTGAGGGAAAACCCAACATTGCTTGCGCAACACCTTTGTGAGAGTGGGAGCTACAAACGTCAAACCTATGTATGTGAGCTATTCTCACCTTCAACTACCTACGCTCCCAAGAGGGGCTTGAAACAGCATGCGATGCCTATTCAACTACTTTTGTGTTCCCACAATGGCCCTTGTACATCCCCCTCAAGCACACAGAGTAGCTACGATGCCTCCCACACACCCTCAATACACTTGTGGTGAAGTCTGTATACTAGGATATCAACACAACCATACTATTTTAGGTGCCACACCTCTTTGGTACCACACCGGGTGTTTAGGCTAAGCCAAGGCAAGATCCCTGATGCACTAGCCGTGTAGGTCATTCAATCCTCAACGTACTAGCTATGTAGATGAGCCTAACAAAAAGAAGATCTAGGAAACACCCTCGATCCAAAGGTCATCGACCCTTTCATCTAATGCATTGTTGGTGGCCTATCTCGTATCGATGTTGTCATGAGAAACATAACACATGACTCCAACCATATCATAGCATTTTTCATACGCACATGAGAAACCATAACATGGTGTCATGAGAAACATAACACATGAGTCCAACCATATCATAGCATTTGCATATGCACAAACAATCCTTTCCAAAAGGTAGTCACATGTACAAGGTCTCTACCCTTACATCACTGACATAATCCATCAAAACACCTGTGTTAAGTTTGAAGCATAAAAATAAGGTCTTTTGGGCCTTTGAGCACTCCCCTTTGCCTATGTGACCTTGCTAGCAATTTGACTGCAAGATTTTGTAGTAGGTGCTCTAAATTCCAAAGATGATCAAGATGCCAAAACCTTACCAGTTCTAATTTTCCTTCAAAGAGTGTCGATAAGGTTGAGAGGTCCAACTCATGTTGCCACTTGTAGATCAAAGTAACACCATATACACTTGATGAGTTTTTTGAATGGTACAAGAGAGTTGTGTGTTTGCTTTGGAGACAAAGACTCATGCGTAGTTGGCTACATGGATATAAATTGAGGGAATGTGGAAAACAAAGGCCTATGTTAAGCTATGTCTTTAATTTCCTTGGTGTTGCACTTTCATAGCAGACTTGTTTGTAAAATTGTAAGTCTCACTCTTTCGCATAAGCAGAGCATATTTCTGTGTTAGATGCCAGCAAAGAAGCTATATGGCACACACATCTAGTGGGAGATTTGGGTGTCAATGGCAAAAAGGTTTCAATTTTGCATTGCGATAGTTAGAGCTTATCCTAGAGTCCACTATTTCATGAGAAGAAAAATCACATTGATGTGAGGTATCACTTCATTTATGAGGTGTTTGAGGACAATTGCATAGAGCTTTTCAAGATGCACAAAGATGATAACCTTGATATCTAGTAGCAAATAGTCTACCCTTTGAAAATTTTTCATAACTCGCTTAAAGGCACATTGTCTTTAAAGTGGGAGATTGTTGGGAGTTTTGAAAGACTTTATAGCATATACAACTAGCAACCTTCTAATAAGTTGTAAGGGTAAGGCAATATGATGTCTATTAGTCATGGCCCTATATTATCTTTTATTCCCAAAAGATTTGTTTTGGAACTCTTAAATGCTTAGTTTGGGATTCACTTACTCTACCTCAAGTATTAAATATTTCTTAAAAATATACTGTATTGCCCTTTTTTCTCTGACTGGGCGCTTTGGTAGATTTTACAAAGGGTATTTGGTACTGATAGAAATGCAACAAACTTGATCACATTTACATGGTTTGTTATTTACTAGGATAATTTTACCTGATTACATGCAGCAGCAAGTATTCTTGCTTGGGCTTCCAATGTTTGCCGGCCTCAAACTTATAGTGCAATGCTCCTCTTTTGGTGGATAGAGCTTGTGTTGGGTAAATCCATGTATATAGAGTGGTTGATCTTGCTTGCAAAGTGTCTATTCTAAGGCTGGGTTATTTTTCTTGCATAAAGTAATCAATTAAAAAATTGGTATTGGATAGAACACATTTGTGTAGCTGGTTTGGTTACTAGGTTGTCAACACGGAGGGGGTGGTAAAACTCACATGTACACACAATTGTATGCCCTATAACCTTCTTTGCAGTGTTTGATCTTCTGACCTAAGAACTTTGTTGGTATATGATGCATATAGAGTAAGGTCAACCTTTGTGATGGTATGATATGGCATACTTAACCATATCAATGGATATTAAAGTAAACCTTTGTGCGGAACAACTGTTCTTCAGCATTACAATTGATTTAACATTTGATGGTTACTTATGCTGCTCTAAATTGCTTTTTTCTAAAACCTAGAATGTGTTGATACTCATTTGAAAGTTTATATCTTAGAATTGGAGTAAATCAAAATAGGTTGAGTTATCTCTACTAATGGTTGGCAGATCTTACTTTACAATAGAAAATTCTGTGGAAAATGAAAATTGTGAAAATGGCACTATGTTGCATCTCGATACTGATAAGGTTCGAAGTAATGGTAAGTCTATGGTCTTATCCTCCATACTACCATGCAAGAATCATGAACTTATCTTGTGTCCTACATGGATGGGATGTTTACATGAATACTTTGAGAGGCTTTATATGGGTAACCATCAGATTAGGCTAGATTCTATCTTGTCATCAAATACACTCTAGGTATAGTAATTAAACCTTTTTGCTCTTTGGAGCCGTGGATAACTGATTAGGGTATTTCAACAACTGTAAAACGATCCAATCTTAACGAAATGTTTTGCTTGTTTGTATGGATGCAAGTGAGGACCTTTCTTTGTTGGTGTTGGGATTTATGACTGTACAAAATTTTCATGGAGCAGCAGATATATTTCCACCACATACTAAATAAACTAAAATTCCATTGTTTTGGCACCCTTGGTATGAATATGCTTGTACTTCTGTCCCATTTGATAACAATAAGAATTCGCTTAAAAATCTTGCAAAGCTGAATTCCAAATGAATAGAGTTCCAAGTATTTCTAAAAACTCAACAGCTCTCTGTGTATCATCCAGCATACCTTCCTTACTGATGATCTTTTATCTGATTTCGACAATGAGTTGCACTAACAATCACATGAATCAGATCGCCTACATGGTTTCTCGTAGCAGTAGTCCAATTACTTTACCTCTGCCTTTAAGCTACCGAGGAGCATAACTACATGGAATGTTAAGCTCTCAATATACCTGCATGCCTGTGTAATAGGAACGATACTGAGAGATCTCTCAAGATCCTGGAGAGAGAGAGAGAGAGAGAGATTTTTTTTTCGGGGGTGGGGGTGGGGGGTGGGGGGTTGTTTCAATAGAAGAATCTGTTTGAAGCATAATATGCATAAGTCTAGTTCTAACCAACAAGAGCACAGGCAAGGTCAGCAATGCAGTTCCTCGCATCCAGCCAGAATTCACTGTAGGAAAAGAAACTTGCCATCAATTCAAGTTTGAACAAATTCATCACAACCCAAGGGGTTGATAGATCAGATATTGGACTCGTAGCCGCCTCTCCTCTTTTTATAACACCCATGTTGATTCTACCTTTGGCCCCTTCGCAAATTGAGCATGGCTGGCGACAGTTATTCATGACTACTTGCAGCAACATATTTGAATCATAATCAACAAGATAACTGCTGCACGATATAATCTCTTCGGCATGTGGACACTTCAGGCGTGTAAACTGAGCATAGGCATTGAAGAGTTACTCTGCTATGGTTCATACTGTCCAGCATTCTTTCGAATGTTCCGACATGCACCAACGGAACAAGAAGGCAACTACTCTAGAGAACGGCCAAATTTCTGGGAAAAGAAAGTTAAAATTGCCCATTGTATATGACAACTGAGGTGGTGCCTCCTTCGAAGCACCTCGTATGAGAACATAATCACTTAGATAAGCTGTCTGATGAAAATCAAAGCACCATTCCTCTGCAAATAACTTCTGAGCAATAAAAAATGTAGATATTCCTTCAAAGTTGTGTGAACTCCATAAACCTGTGGACACTCAGCGATTCTCAGCTGGTGCAACTATGAAGACTACTTCACCAGTAGATAATGATTGTACATCCACGTACTTCTGAGAACAAAAAGCAAATTTGAGTGCATGTTCCAACTTCACAGAAGAATTGAACATGACAAAAACGGCCACACACAATGAAGAACATAACCAAACAACAAAGCAACCAAGAGCATACCCAGACGAAGGTCATTAATTACAGTGCCCATAGACTGATCGCCTAGCCTCAGCACCTCCACCTTACAACATGCTTTCTCCTGAGAACCTGCTGCACACACAAATAGATACATAGTCGTCTTCGTAAGCTGCTGATTTCCATTTATTTGAACCCATCACCTTTCAGCTTGACAGTGAGTCCCTCACTATTAAATGACCTTCATAATCATCACATCAACCATCTGAAATATTTTGTCTTTTAAATTTCCTGCCTCTGAATAAGAGAGTTGTCTTTTGACTTCTGAATCACAGAGATGCAAGCATCAATTGCTGAAGCTACACATCCAGGTCCTTCATCTTACCTGCAACACATTGAAAATATACAACCAAAATACATTCATACACGCTTATGCAGTCTAAGGCACTCACAAGGCCCCCAGAAAATAACAGACTTTCATTGACTTGCATAAATGTACAAAGAAGTTGACGGAAGGTCTTTCAGTTGACTTACAATTAACTCTTCATATATGTACAAAGAAGCATTACGCCACACGCCTTCAAAAAGAAAGCGTAGGTGATTGCATTTGGAGAGAGGCCCTCACTTCCCATCTGCTGATAATAGTCCAAAGCTTCTTGGCCCTGGCCTTCTTGGGCATAGCCTGCAATCAATGCATTCCAAGAGACAGGACCCCGGATAGGAAGCTCATCAAAAACTTCTTGTATTTTTTTGAGGACGCCAAGATTAACATGTTTCTCCAGCAACCCTTGACTAGCAATCTCATCGTGATTTTTTTCGCCCAAGTCAACTTCTTGTGTAGTACCACAGGCGTTCAATGTGCAAGCATAGGCGATAGCATCTGGAGAGAGATCCTCGCTTTGCATCTGCTCAAAGCTTTTGACCATGCCCTTGTTGCACATATCCTGTGATTAATGTACTCCAAGAGACAACATCCCGGACCGGAAGCTCATCAAGAACTTTTTGTGCTTTCGTGAGGACGCCACATTTAGCATACATGTCAATCAAAGCATTTCCAAGCTTGACATGTTTTAATAGCAAGCCCTGGCTAGTGATCTCAACGTGAATTTTTTGACCCGTGTTAGCGTCTTGCATAATGCCACAAGCGTCCTCACGAGTTCAATGTTTTGTGCCTCCTCCTGCACGCCAGCAGCTGCATAAATCTTACTCATTGAGATATATGCTGCAGCATTACATCCCTCTAATTGTACCGCACGGTCAAAGGCCAATCTTCCAAGCTCCAAATTTCCCCATTCATACAGCAAGCACTTAGAAGAGCCAACCAAACTCGAGCATAATCAGACGATGGCATCTGCTTAATTACTCCCACAGATTTGTCAAACAGCCTTGCATGTCCAAATAGATCAACCATGCAAGCATAGTGCTCTTTCTCTGGTATGATTCCATATTTTTCCCTCATGCTATCAAAATGCATTTGGCCCTCTTCCACTAGACCTGAGTGACTACATGCATTGAGCACAATAACAAAAGTGATTGCAGATGGGGAGGTGCCCTTGATTGCATCCACCGAAAAGAATTTGGGCCGCCCTTGCTGGGCATATCCTCCTATAATGGACGTCTAAGAGACTACATCTGGAAAGAGACCCTCACTTCGCATCCTATGAAAACAGCCCAGAGCTTCTAGGACCTTGCCCTGTTGAGCATATCCTACAATCATTGCATTCCAAGAGGCCACATCCCAGACATGAAGCTCACCAAAAACTTTGTGCTTTCGTGAGGATAGCACATTGGATACATGTCAACCAAAGCACTACCAAGTGCGATCTCTTTTCTCAACAACGCCTCGCTCACAACTTCACATGAATTTTTTCACCCATGTCAACGTCTTGCATGACGCCACACGCCTTCAAAAAGCAAGTGTAGGTGATTGCATTTGGAGAGAGGCCCTCACTTCGCATCTGCTGAAAACAGTCCAAAGCTTCTTGGCCCTGGCCTTGTTGGGCATAGCCTGCAATCAATGCATTCCGAGAGACAGGACCCCGGATAGGAAGCTCATCAAAAACTTCTTGCGCTTTTGTGAGGACACCGCATTTGGCATACATGTAAACCAAAGCATCGCCAAGCATGGCATGTTTTGATAACAAGCCCTGACTAGTAATCTCATTATGAATTTTTTTTCCCATGTCAACTTCTTGAATAATGCCACAAGCCTTCAAGATGCAAGCATAGGTGATAGCATTTGGAGAGAGGCCCTCACTTCGCATCCGCTGAAGACAGCCTACTGCTTCCTTGCCAAGCCCATGTTGGGCATATCCTGCAATTAATGTGTTCCAAGAGACCACATCCCGGACAGGAAGCTCATCAAGAATGGTTTGCGCTTTTGTGAGGGCACCACATTTGGCATACATATGGACCAAAGCATTGCCAAGATTAACATGTTTCTCAGCAACCCTTGACTAGCAATCTCATCGTGAATTTTTTCGCCCAAGTCAACTTCTTGTGTAGTACCACAGGCCTTCAATATGCAAGCATAGGCGATTGCATCTGGAGAGAGATCCTCGCTTCGCATCCGCTCAAAACACGCTAAAGCTTCCTGACCATACCCTTGTTGCACATATCCTGCGATTAATGTACTCCAAGAGACAACATCCCGGACTGGAAGCTCATCAATAACTTTTTGTGCTTTCGTGAGGACGCCACATTTAGCGTACATGTCAATCAAAGCATTTCCAAGCTTGACATGTTTTGATAGCAAGCCCTGGCTAGCGATCTCAACATGAATTTTTTGACCCATGTCAGCGTCTTGCATAATGCCACAAGCCTTCAAGGTGCAAGCATAGGTGATAGCATTTGGGGAGAGGCCCTCACTTTGCATCTGCTGAAGACAGCCTAGTGCTTCCTTGCCGCGTCCATCTCCGGCATATCCTACAATTAGTGCGTTCCAAGAGACCACATCCCGGAAAGGAAGCTCATCAAGAACCTGTTGTGCTTTGGTGAGGGCACCACATTTGGCATACATACTGACTAACGCGTTCCCTAAGTATGTGTTCTCCTGAAGTAACCCACTATCTTGAATATCAGCATGGATCCTACTGCCTTTGTCCAAATCCTTCTTCTGGGCACACGATTTTAGTTTGGCCATAAAGGAAAGACTCTTTCGTTCCCATTGCTTACTGTTATCTTCCTCTCCATGCTTGGATTGCCTACAGTAAACTCCTTCTTTTCTAACTTTGTCAGGGGATTTGCAGTTGGTCTTCTGTGGAAACGAACCAGTTGTGCGTACGATTTATTCATCACACACGAAAATTTGTGCGTGTGTGTGTGTGTGTGTGTGTGTGTGAGAGAGAGAGAGAGAGAGAGAGAGTACCTTGAGTGTACGCCGTCCGGCCATAGCGCTACAACTTCTGCTATTGTTGGACAGCCAAATTTGAAGGTGAATGCAACTCAATAGTTCGATTGGCTGGTCCTGCCAGTTTAGTAGGTCGCACACATGTTCTTTTACCAAGAATCTTTGCTTGGAGAAGCCAAGCAAATTGGGAAGCAATTGACATGCCCCACATGACAAGCACGGGAGGGTGGGGAAAAACACTAATGTTTTTCTAAGTGGCACCTTCTTCAGGTTGTCTTTTCACTTTGATTTATGTTTGTCGATGCATATGAGAACGATGTACATAGATCATGATAATTGAGAATACGCTCAGGTTTATGCGGTTGGGTTGAAGGTCCAAATCAACCAAAATCCTTTGATCAATGACATTGTTGTCCCTGTGCGAGCATTTATGTAAACAACTTACATGGAATACCGATGAATGCGAGAGTGCGCACATAATGAGAGTTTGAACTTTGTGAGCCATTTTTTCAACTCACTAGAGTATTTTAAAGGGCCCACAAAAACTCAGAGGTAATTTAGGTGTTGACTCAGTCTTCACACTACTTTTTGAATGCTCTGGCACACGTAAAAATACCTCGTTCCCGTCCATGAAGGTAAAGTGCTGATGTTTCTCATCAACATACTTTTTGTACTGATCCATGCTTGTCGAGCAAGAGTCAGCATCTCCATGTGGTCTTGGAGGAATTCCTTGACTTGGTGGAGTTTCTCAGTTGCCAACCCCATCGTTACTGGTGATCTAGGTTGAAAACCATACACAAGCACAAATAGATGTAAACGAGTTGTCACATGCATGTCACTATTGTAAGCAAGCTCCAACTAGAGAAATAACCATTCTCATTGGAATTCTTTAACATATCATTTAGCATTAAACTAAGACTTGTAAATTGCTAGATTAGTGGTAGTACCGACATTGAGTTGTTTCTCCCTAATCATTTACAAATAGTCTGTCATAATTGACTGGTAAAAGTGGGTCACAATAACGTCCAATATTTTTGAGTAATCCTTAAATCAATATAGATTATAAACAACCAACTTGGTTAACTTTAGGGATTGGAATAGTGGATTGAATAAATTGTACAAAGTTTAGTCAATTTGTTACAATCAACCCAATTGACCTCTGTTGGTGATTAGTAGACCCACAAGTAATCTCATTGAGATATTGCACATATAGTGCGAAATGCTATCAATTTCATGAATTTGCATGCTGCTCCAATCAGCCTTTGCTAAACACTAGGGCCCATACACCTAGTGTGCATGCATTTAACAAAAACTGATCCGAACCTGCTTTTTCATGACTATAATTGCCAGTGATTATGATGAATGTTATGCTAACATTTTGAATTGTGTAAACAACCATTTGTTAAAGTTGTTTAACAATGCTTGTAACATTAACAAGTCTTACTTAGTATCCAACAATTTCTAGCCACTAGAATTGTTCCTAATACAACGTGTTCAAAATGGTCTAATAAATGGATCTGACCAGCACCTAGGGACTTTTTGTGACACATAATTGAAATAACAGGCACCATAGTGAGTCCCAGAGACTCATATTTTCTACCTGTGGAATATGTCTCATATAAGGATGTCCAAAAAAAATGACATCCATCAAGTATGAGATGTACTTGTATGTGGAGGTAACTATAAACACTCAACAACATGAATGAGAGGGACCCTCATAAACCTTGCTCCACATTGGCTAAACCAAAATCCATGAGTTCCTAGACCATGTTGTATCCCTTGTGACAACATGTGCTAAACGAAACCAATCATGTAGGTCCATAACTATAGGGTGCACAAAATGTATCTGGTATACTACTGCTCTAAATTTATTTGCTCCTACATGACCTTGTCATGTGTTTGAAGAGAAAAATGGATGAAAGCATTAGCATATACATCCTACTCAAAAAACTCAATTAAAGCATATTCAGCAATGAAAGGAAACCAAATCATATATATAGCGTCCACTTACCCATAGTCAAGTGCACTATCCAAGCCTGAAAGGTACAACCTGGAAGGTACATTACCAAAAAAACCCGTCCTCAAAATACTTAATATGTCTTTGACCTATGAAACACTAAATGAAAAGATTAGTGAAAATAAGAAAATATTCCAACACAATCTACCATGTCCAATGGTGATTGTAATCAACTAGTGAAGTTGAACTTGTTTCTTGTTAAGTCTGTCAAGCACTTTGGTTGCACAGGAGGGAAATATTTTATAAAATGAAAGGTTAAAGACAGAAAAAAAACAAGAATTTGAAATTGTCTAACCTTGTTGCCTCTCTGTGGCCAAATGTCTTGAAATTAAGAAGCAAACTCTCCCTTGAGAATGCAATGGAATCTGATTTTGTCGTCTAGGCCTGAATCTAACTCATAGCCACGTATACTGAGAAGTAGAGAGCTATCGTACAAACTATGCATGCCCTCATGGCCTGGTTCATACCGACCATGAGTGAAAAAGTATTCAAGCATGTCGCAAAGTTTCCTGAAGTTTGTATGTTGATGACATATTCCAAAATTTGGAAGCTTCTATGCAAGATGCCTAAAATTGAAGCCTTGCTTCACCTTAAATACTTCATTAAGTTATTGTGCTCATAGCTATCTTATGATCTACAAACTTTCACCTATCATGCAATTTGTAGGAGAAATTGTATGTTGTTAAAGGGGTCGTGCTCGCAAAAGAACAAGTGTACCATGTCCTATTGGAACAATAGAAATTGTTAACAACAAAATCAAAACAACATGAAGAGATTCACCAGATGGATGTAGCAGACAACCCTTAGAGAATTAAAGAATAAAAGCGACTTTTGCAATTTCTTGACTATGTATGTTCTATCTATTAGTCTATTTCATCCTATACAAATAACAAAGAAAGTATATACCTAATGGATGGCGTGTAAAGATGGTTGGCAACTCATTTATCGCATCCATTAAAGTCCTATGAATCCAGTGCATGGGGACAATGTTTTTTCTAATGCTCCCCCAAGCAGTTAAAACATAACTTCTGCACTTTTGCTCTTTTAGAATCTGTAGTTGAAAGTTTGTTCTTGGCCACATTGCTAGAGAACTTTTTTCCGTGGGTAGCTACTACATCCTTCGAGATGAAAGAGGTGATGAGCTCCATAAGTGCTCCACCTGGCAAGCAATTGGACTCGAACTGCCAATTTACCAAATCGGTCATCAAAATTTTGGAGATCATATTGCGTGACATACTCCTTGCTTCAGGAAAATTACTAATATCCTCCAAAATTTCAAGCACACTTTGGGGAGGAGGAGTGGACACCCTTGGAGAAATTTCAAAATGAAAAAGGTGATTCTCTAGAAACTCCGTGTCCAGTGAATCAAACACAAAATCCATGACGGACGATGTACTAAAGCAAAACTAATAAATACCTTGAAGAAATCGCCTTGCAAAATCAAATAACAATGCCAAGGAAATCAATTAGCCTTCCTAATCAATACCGACTTTGAAACTTTTTAAAGTACCATCCAATCTCAAACTTTGCCAATTTTTAACACCCGTCGAAGTGTGCAACTAGTAGGGTGCAACTAGCAGCGTGCAACTAGTAGGGTGCAACTCTTTGTAATTGTCATTTTGGATAGTTGGAAATCTATGAGGAACTACGTGCTTTTGAAAACTCTTGGATTTATGATTTTTTTCTAAATTGTTGTGTTTGCCTTTGCTTGCCTTGGCTATTGTGGGTTGGTAGCTTATGAAGCTACATTGTGGAGAGAAGCTGGGGGGGGGGGGGGGGGGGGGCCGTGAGTATCGACCCTTGCATAATTTTTTTTAAAATTCAACCCTAATTGGGTGACCTCACTCAAGAGCTCCCAAATTAGCCCCGCTTCATGCAAGACTTTTGCTAAAATTAGCTCCACGGCTTTGATACCAATCTAAGCCCAGGGGGACTCTGAACCTACACTCTCCGCCTATCCATGCCTTTATATAGGCACTCTTGAGCCGTTCAAACTAGCCCTCCTGGTCTCTCACCCTTGGCCTAACATTCGATTACCAAAGTGGGTGTGTGGAATGACTGCTTAGGTGGTCAGCAAGTGAAGAGTCCTCAAGAAAACCTACTCTATCTCTCTTTGTCTAGTTTGTTCATGTCATGTTTGAATCTCTCACATTTCCCTATGTTGTACTCTACCTAGTATCTTGGTGATCTTGGGACATCTATGAGATTGAACAATCTCAAGTTGTTGTGGTATGAACCTCTTTGACTTTTAGTGCATAATGTTGGAGCACTTGAGAGAGAGAGAGAGAGAGAGAGAGAGAGAGAGAGAGAGAGTCTCAACCCCAGCTACTTAGCTTTTTCCCAATTTGGTAGTGTATTTAAAGTTTCTATTTAACAGTTGATGTGATTCTCTCTTGCACTCTTTTTCCTCTAACAAGGTATCAATGTTATAATGGTCAAGCAGGCTAAACATAGCCATTCATTTCATCAAGGTTACAACATAAAGAATCTCCTATCATGCTAGTGGGGTTGTATAACATTTCCCCTTGTTTTCCTTCCACTCTTTTTATTTTTTGCATTTTCTTTTTCATGTTGATTGTTGTAATCAACAAGTCATGGCCCCCATTTCTACTCATCTTCAAGGAAGTGGCTTTCCTATTTGAGCCATCTACCCCCCTCTCTTGGCATTTAAGAGGAGTCCTTTCAGTATGTTGGTGAATCTAATTGGAGATTAAAACTGCATGTTTGAGATAAAAACATTCATTGTACCATATGCTTGCACTTGTTCTATGGCATTTTGCAAGGTTGAGAGTCGATGATCTCACATAGCTTAGATTTAACCCTTCATTAGTACAAAAACAATTAGTTATCGCTATTTTTTTTCCTAAGGTGCTCTACCTACATCCAAAGCATGTAGTCATTGCCTTATTATGTGGGAAGAGAATCACTTGGGCCTTCATGAGAGCGGGGAGAATTTGACATTCAAAGACACATTATTTCAGGGTAAAATAATGAAGGTAGAATTATTATTGCTTCTTGTGTATTGACTAGATCTTTTGAAACTCAAGTTTGACAATTCAATTTCATGCCTCTATATTTAGGTATATAGGGATGGTTTGAATGCATAAAGTAGATGAGCATTTTTGAATAGCACTAAGATGAGCTCCCTCCAATGCAGGAGGATGCTTATCGTGCCTACCAAAATTCCTAGTTCTTTTCATCATGTATGATATAGGCTCTCATCACAAAGTTATTGTTTTCAAAAGAGGATGATGAAAATTCTCGACAAGAGAATATGACACCACTTGTCTCAAGTGTTCAAATAAACAACATCCCATCCATACATATTTATATCATTTATGTTGATAAGCTAGGATGCATGGAAATCAATTTGAAGACAAAAATTATTATTGAATGTAGGGAGGTTTCCTAGATTCAATGTGTCTATAACCAAGTACCCCAAGTTGTCCTTGTTTGAATATTTGGACTCATATATAATGTATCCCCAAGATTTCAGGTACTTGGGAAGTTGAATTTTTTTTATCCCTTGTCTTATCCTCTAGCAGTCGCAGGAAAACTATATGAAGAAACTCCCTTGTAAAGACACTTTTGGATATAAACTTGAAAGTGCCACTTTCCCATGGAAAACCTTGTGCATTTTATACATATGAATATGGATGGAGGGTGTATGCTTCATAAGGTGTACCCACTTTCAACAATTTCCCCCACTGGGACTACCAAAAAAACAGTCAGTTTTTTTACACTCCTACGTACATTTGACTTGCTTGCACTTCCTTTGAAAAAGCAAGATTTAGTAGCCACACAAAACACATAGTTGTGAACACAATGGAAAGTTATAATCTTCAATTTTTCGCACTAAAATGGAAATTTTAGCATGCAATGACTAGTCTGGTTTAGCTTGTCACGCCCTATCATATCATTGTGTGTTTGATGAACAAATACCCTATACCTTAAAATGTACTTCTTTGCTATACTTGCCCTTTCACACATCAATTGTTCACTTGACATGAAACCTAACTTGATTTATTGATAATTTTTTTGATCTCAACATAATCATTATTTATTTTTCTTTGTTATAATTTATATTTAACAAAAACCAATTTTTTTTAAATTGGATATCTAATTATGTATTTCTTTTAGATGTAGCTCAAAAGATATCAAATACTCCTTAGAGAAACTTGACAGAGTTTTTAGGAAAAATCTAATTAATAATTTACAATGCCACTCATATTGATTTTAAAGTATGTTATGACTTTCATTGCAAGGTCCTCATAGAATTTTTTTTGAATCAACTTGAGTTAGGGAAAGACACTTTTTCATTATATTCAATTTTCTCCTCTTGTACCATTCACTTGATGTGTGCCTCCTTAGGTTTGGTAAAGTGCCAAGCATAGGAATTTTGACTCTTGTCCATCTTCCATGGTTTGGTCCTACTCCCCAATCTTAGTTGGCTAGTCCACCTTATACAAGGAGGCATCCACATCATCAAAAGTCCATATCATCACCTCATCTCACCTTCCACATCACCTCGGTCAAAAATTTGACTTCAACACTTGGCTTGCCATGTCACCTTAATTGCCAACTCACCCACCACACTCAAGTGCCACCTTGCATGCCACCTCACCTTAAATGCCATGTCATCCACCACCTCATGTGCCACTTGTTTGTGGAGCTTGCATGGCTTACCATATCACTTGCCACCTCACAAGTCACCAAGCATGCCACATCACTATCTCTCCAACTCATCATCTACCTTTTTGCCACCTACTCAGTCCATGTCACCATTTTGACACGTCATCACATGACATGCTAGAAGAGGAAATCCCATATGCCACCTCATCTTTCCACATATGCAATCCATGTCATGAATCATCCACACCACCTGTCACATAGACGACCGTGTCATCCGTGCATGGCCACCTCAACAGCCACATCATTTATTCAACTTTAAAAAATTAACTTAGACTAATAAAAAATCAAGATAATTTAACATAACGACTTAAGTATCACTAAAGTAAATTAACTTTTAAAATTTTAATTTAAATTAAGAAAAAGTCAAGATAATCCAATAAAATATTAATGTATCACTAAAAGTAAATTAAATTTTAAATTTAAATCTAAATCAATAAAAAATCAAGATAGTTATTTAAGTATTACTAAAAGTAAATTAATTCTATTTTTTATATAATTATTTATTTCATAGCATTACAAATTAATATAAAAAATCTATCTATTTAAAATACTATTGGATGATAGATAAAACATTTAGATTTTTTTCAAAATTTATTATTTTTACTTATGTCACATAATTCACGAGATAATTACTATTTTCTGTAAATTAGTTTTGTAGAATGGAATTTATATACTCTTATCAAGGTTTACCCCATTTAGAATAACGTTAGGGAGCAATTGTTTATAAACCCTTTTTTTTTGAGTTTACTTCGTTTGTGCACAAGTGAGTTTTAGATTCCTTCATGCTTCCTTGATTCAATTCACTAATTATTCTAACACTCATTTCCCTAACTAAGCATGGGTTCACAGTCACGAAGGTCTCGAAAGCAGGATAGAAATCACAAGGATCCCATCCACAAAGTTTGTAACATGGAAGAGATTGCTTTTTCAAAAGAAAATAGATGAAACTCTGGAGAATGCAAGCAACACTCAAGAGCGGGGTAATGTACGGATGTGCCACTATATCCCATTACCCTCTCTACGATCAAGGATTTAGAAGTTGTTCTCATGCAGGCATCACTGTATGAAGGTGACACTTCTTCTCTCCCTCTTTTTCTTAGCTATTCTTCTTCATCCCTTTCCTTGGTCCCTACACCATTGACTTCAATTCTTCCACCAACAGATGTGACACCCATTGGTGAGCTCACACCTCCCATAGTGGGTGCTTTTAGTGAGATTTATATGGTATCGCCAATTGCGAAGCATTTCAACAGTCCATCGATGCAGTGTAGTCACCTCATTTCTTCAAGTGGATCTCTCATGGCCATTTGTTATCGTCTTGTTAGTGTGGTGGTGCACAATCACCAATTCTTTTCCATAGGGTTTGCTAGGAGCCCAATGCCAAAAAATTGACATTTGCATGGTCCCTGACCATCGAGACGATCATGGATGGCCATGAAACTTTGCAAGAGTAGGGATTAGGATGCATTATCTACCCTTGCAAAGTTCAATGTCCATTTGCTACCGACTCATTAGTGTGGTGATGCACAATCGCCAATTTTTTGCCATAGGGTTTGCTAGAGACCCAATGACAGAAAATTGGCGTTTGTGATGTCCTTGACCGTCGAGATGGTTAGTGATGGCCATGAAACTTTGCAGAGATAGAAAGAAGGATGCATTAAAAGCCCTTGGAAAGTCTCATGGCCATGCGTTGTGGTCTCATTAGTGTGGCAATGCACAATCGCCAATTTTTTGCCATAGGGTTTGCTAGGGACCCAATGGAAAATAATTGGTGTTTGCACCACCCCTGACCATCGAGACAGTCATGGATGGCCATGAAACTTTTTTGAGGGTGGGGAGTAGGATCCACTATCCACCCCCGCAAAGTTTCATGGTCATCTATTATCGACTCGTCAGTATGGCAATGCACATTTGCCAATTTTTAGCCATAGGGTTTGCTAGGGGCCCAATGGCAAAAAATTGGCATTTGCACCGCCTGTGATTGGTGAGATGGTTAGCGATGGCCATTAGATATTGTAAGGAAAGGGAGTAGAATTCATTACCCACCCCTAAAAAGTTTATAGGCCATCATTTATTGTCTCGTGGGTGTGGCATTGAATCATTGTAATTTTTTTTCCATGGGGCTCGCTAGGGGCCTAATGGTAGAAAATTGGTATTTGAGTCGGCCCCCTGGCTGTCGAGACGGACAATGATCACCATGAAACTTGATAGGGGCAAAGAATAGGGTGCATTACCCATCCTTGTAAGTTTTGATGGCCATCTGTTACCTTCTCCTCAATCTAGCACTGCACAATTACCATTTCTTTACCATAGGCCTCGTTGGGGACCCAATGACAAAAAATTGCAATTTGCGTAGCCCTTGATCTTCAAAACGGCCAATAAAATTGGCAAGGACATGGAGCAGGATGCATTATATACCTCTGAAAGTTTCATTTTGATCCTTGAACATCTCATTGGTGTGCCAATGCATTATCTCCAGTTTTTGCCACAGGGCTCGCTGAGGGTCCAATGACAAAATATTGGTGTTTGTGCTATCCTTGATCATCAAGATGGTCGTTGATGGCCATGAAACTATTCAAGGGTAAGGAGCAGGGTGTAATACCCATCCTTGAAAAGTCTTCTGGCCATCTTTTATCGCCAATTTTTTGCCATATGCTTCGATGGGTCCAATGTCAACAAATTGGCATTTGAGCTGCCCCTGACCATTGACACGATTAGTGATGGCCATGAAACTTTGCAGGGGGTGGGAGTAGCATGCATTATTTTCCCTTGCAAAGTTTCATGGGCATCCATTGCTGACTCATCAATGTGACGATGCACAATCCCCAATTTCTTGCCATAGAGTTTGCTAGGGGTCCAATGGAAGAATATTGATATTTGTGCCATCCCTGACAATCGAGATGGTTAGTGATGGCCATGAAACTTTGTAGGGGTGGGAAGTAAGATGCATTATCGGCCCCTACAAAGTTTCATGTACATCCTTTACATCGTCTCGTCAGTGTGGCAATGCACAATTTTCAATTCTTTTCCATAAGGTTTTCGAGGGGTCCAATAGTAAAAAGTTGGTATTTGCACCAACCCTAACCGTCATATACATGTGGTAGTGATGTGTGTGAACACACTAGGACCGCCGGGGCATTTTTTCCCTCTTTAGGAGGTCTTTTCCCTCGTGCATTGTATATATGCCCATCACTCTAGGGCTATCTATCTTTCTTTTGCACACTAATTAATACACTCTGTGTTGTGTGCCTTGAGCTTCCTTCATCTTCTCCAAGCTTCGTGTGTTTTCCTGCAACCCTAATTCCAACAACTGGTATCAGAGCAGGTCACGTCCTCTCGGGCTTAGTCGACAGCGTCGCTAGAACACCCTGCTCATTTTCTCAGATTTAATTGAGCTTTGGCAAGCGTCAGTAGGTCGACAAAAAATTCGGGATAGCTCGTAGAGCTTGGTCTGCTCAGAATTTTATTTCGAGCTCATTTCGACCTCTGTTTCCACTATGGCCAGGTCTACACATGCAATTTCATCATTTTGTGCAGAATTTTGTCAGTGCCAATTACTGCATAACAGATCCCATACATTCTATTGCGGGTTGTGCTATAGCACGTGCTATCTCACTTAGTTTCTCCTCATTTCAGGCAGTTTTCACATCAGGTGCATGCATTTTCCATGGCTGACAACAACACAAATGTGTTCAAGATGTTTATTGTTGTTGAGGGCAGATTGGATGGGGAAAATCACCCTACGTGTCTGATCTTACATGATGAAACTTGTGCAGACTGTTCTTGATGCTTTTCCAGATACTTACCAGACTTTTACTAGTACTTGGAGAATTATGACCCAAGGAAATCCTGAAGTTGTCAAGTTTGATGCATTATGCACATTGCTATTGCAAGTGACTTTCCAAAAAAAAACAGGACTAGGCAGCGTGCAGTTGAATGAGATTTTATTGCAGCTCAAAGAAAAGGTGGGAACAACAATGTAACCACTTCTTATGGTTCTGCTGAGAGTGACAAAACTTATGTTCCTAATGCTTCTGTTTGACAGCACTTCGTCTAGTAATTCTGGTGATAAGGGCAAACAGAAGATGCGTTGCCATTTTTGTAAAGCTAATGATCACTTGATCAAGCAATTCCCAAATTGAAGGCAAAAGAGGCTAAGAAGAAAGAGACTAGATCCACTATAGGGTCCAATACAAGTGCAATGATTATAGAGTCTTTTGTCAAAGGAGATTGTGATGCTGGTGTTGATGCAGAATGGGCATTTAGTGAAGAGTGCACTTATGATCCTATTGTCCATGATGCAGCTATGTCAGTTGTTGCAGATTCATATGTGTGGTATTTTGATAGTGGTGCTACAAAGCACATTACCTCACATTGTGATTTATTTACCTTTATTGAGTTTGTCCCTCATGGGAATACGGTGACTTGTGCCAACAATGCCTCTTATCATGTTCAAGGAGTTGGAAAGATTGTGCTTACTACTGCAAATGGTGTTCTTTCACACTTGTTGATGCATTGTATGTACCTAGGATAAAAAAGAACCTTTTTTCTGTATGTGCACTTGGTAGACTTGGTCTTGTAGTCAAATTTGTGGATGACAGATGTACAGTTCATGATCTTAGTTTTGGTGATGAAATTGTTGCATCTGGCCTTTTGTGTCATGGGTTGTATAAGCTCACTTTTTATGACAAGTGTGGACAAAATTTTGCAAATGCAGTTACAGATTCAAGGGTTGTTTCATGTGTAAAATTGTGGCATGCACGTTTTGGGCATTTGAATTTTGCCAGTTTGTTGCGTTTGCAGAAATCTAATATGGTTGCTTCTTTGCCGCCTCTTGAAGCACCTATCAAACATGTTTGTGAAGGCTGTATTTTGGGTGAAATGCAGCGTGCTAAGTTTCCAAAGGATGGGTCAGTTTGTGCTACATGCAGATTGCAACTTGTGCATAGTGATGTTTGTGGGCCTATGCAAACTCCGTCCTTGGGAAATCACTTGTACTTCGTGACTTTCATTGATGACTACTCTAGGCATGCATGGGTATATCCATTGAAAGCTAAGTACGAAGTGTTTATGTGCTTCAAGCAATTACTTGCTATGACTGAAAATGTCTCGAAATGTACTATGGGCACCCTCCGTTCCGATCGATGGGGAAGTATATGTCTCATGAATTTAATGCATTTTTGGCTAGTCGTGGGATAAAACACCAATGTATAGTGTCGTATACGCCTCAAAAAAATGGTGTTGCTGAGTGGAAAAGCAGGTCTCTTACGGAAATGGCACGATGTATGGTCAAGTGTCAAGCTTTACCACATTCGTTTTGGCTTGAGGCTGTCATGTGTGCCACTTCTCAACAGGTGTCCTACAAAAGCATTGCAATCTATGACTCCATATGAAGCATGGCATGATAGAAAGCCATCTATTGAGCACATGCGTGTTTTTGATTGTTTGGGCTTATGGTTTAGTGCCTTTTGCCCCAAGTTAAAGAGGTGCAGCTATTGACGCTTTTCGCGAAGTACTTTTTGACATTAAAGTAAGAATATGTTACCCTTGCGATAAGTAGATAGATCTTGTAGCATTTGTTCCTACTATGTACGTGTCACAGCAGCACGACAATGTGTGCTGAGCTGCTGGCGACTAAGCCTGGGAGGATGCAACCTACTTTGATACCAATTGTTGGAATTAGGGTTGCAAGATAACACACATAGGTTGGAGAAGACGAAGGAAGCTCAAGGCACACAATAGAGAGTGTATTACGTGTGCAATGGAAATATAAGTTAGCCCTAGAGCGATGGGCGTATATACAATGCATGGGGGGGGGGGGGGGGGGGGGGGGGAACTCTCTCTCTCTCTCTCTCTCTCTCTCTCTCACACACACACACACACACACACAAGTCTCTATAGCTATGGTTGCTCAGGCTTATGCATAATTAACTACAAAAGTAACTCCTTCTTAATGATTACATATCTTCTTTCCAATTCTTGCTTAATCTCCCTAGATCCTATTACCTGCGAGGTGTTTAAGGCCTTGGGATTGAGTTCAACACAATGTTTTAAGTGAAAAGTCTAATAACCATCTTTGTTGAATTTTAGAGCTTTCATTATCTCTTTAATTTGTGCAATTAAAAATGCAATTAGCGAATTGTATTGAGATCAAAATCTCTTTTGAAGAAGAAGAATTATAATAATACAAACTCCTTTTGGATGGGGGATAGGCTCCAAAAAGGGCCCTCACTTGGTGTTGAATTCTCTCTCTTTCTCTCTCTATGCTTTACTTGTCAAGCTTGCATTTGCTTTTGTCCTTTTGTAAGCTCTTGCAATTGTCTTTAGCCTTAAAACACTGATACCAATGGAAATGCATGTCTCTTGAGGACGTCGTTATTGCTTAGGCAACTATTTGAGTATTACTTTGAGCACTTTCTAGAGTCAAGAGTTGATTTTGATTCACCTTTGCTGCTAGAGAAGCCAAGACAACACTTTTTCCAAGCATCCCACAGTACCTTGATTCCCTAGGAATAATGAGAAACAAGCTCGCCGTCTTTGTAACATCAATGCTATAAGATCTATGGTTGTCATAGACAATCGTACCACAATTCATGTTCCAACTGATATTTTGTGTGAAGTCGCTTTTGCAATTGTGACACAGACGCGCGTCATGGTAATTTGGACTGAGTAGATTATGACATTTGTTCTTATATGTCACTACAAGGATATTCCATAAGCCGTTGAAAAGTATTCACGCTGTCCTCTTAATCTTTAGGCTTAAACCACAATAGCAGTGTGCTGATTATAAATTCCCGATAGCCAACAAAAACCACAGATTCAATTATGTGCATGTTTTGCAAGTTTCTATAGAAATGCTTGGAGTTAGTTCTTTTATGAGTCAAAAATTTGGGCAGCATGTGACTTTGCTTGATTGTCTCCCATTGCCATATTTGAATTGCACATGTGCTTGCAACTGAAAGATTTTGATGTAAACAACCACGTACGGTAGATTTTGTTGATGTTCAATAGCACATTATGTGCATATGCATGGATGTAACTACTAATTTTCAGTCATAAGGAACCACATATTGGTGGCTTGAATGTCAAGGCAAAGGGTGTAAGTAGGTACGGTTTTTGAGCTAGATGGTTTTAAATGTTGAGAGATCCTATAGTATGTTTTTGGAATATGGTACCCTATGATAATAGATGTCAAATCCTCATGCTTGAATTTGGTTGCTAATAATACATCTAAGAAGTGTACCATGACGCACTTCACTTATAAGTATGTATTAGCAATAGCGAGGCAAGCAACATTGCTCACCATGGATTGCTGCCAATGACGGCTTCATATTTGGACTTCGAATCAATTAACTACGCATTTTGATAGTATGGGATGCCCAATTGTGCGAACCATTTGGACCACAACAACCTTTTATGCATTTTTTGTGGTATGGGATGACAAATTTAGCTTAACATCCTATGATTATGCATTTTCTGTGGCATGGAATGACAAATTTTCCCTAGACAAGTGACATTTTTCAAAATTTCCAATTGATTTTATGAAGATTGGATTGTATGCTTTAAAAAAAAAAAAAAAAAAGCAAAACTCACAATTGCATTGTATGGTATAAGTGTAGTAAGATGTGTGTGCCCTTTCTATGGATTGCAGAAGTTTTTTGGGATTCCTTTTAGACACAAGATTGTGTGACACGATTATTTCACATGGCTTTCTTCTTTGCCCCAATCTTTAGGACTTACTCCACGTGTACCTAATATGGACTTAAACATAGGTTACCAAAATTATTTTTTGGTGTCATAGGCAAGTCCAAGTGGCTGGCACTAAATTGGCTTATAAGCCAAATATAAAGTAAACTTCATGAGAAGGAATTGAGAGGAAGCTTTGCAATTTTTGAAAGAAGTTGATTAAGGATTAGGAGCAATAAATTTTTCTTGCTAGAGAATCTTGGTATAGGGTAGTCTTTTATGCTATCCCAAGATCCCTTCGGCAATTTGATTACAATCCTAGCATGTTTTGTTGATATGCTAGATTTTGGTTGTCAATTTGATTACAATCCTAGCATGTTTCGCCCATATGAGCATATGCCTAGGTTTTGGTTTATACTAAGAAAAAAAGAAAATAGTGCTATCAGGAAGAAATTTCCACCCCTAGTTTCAAGGATGAAAAATCTTCTTCAAAGGGGGATAATCTCTCTTTGAGGTCAATAGTTGTGCTTAGTCATGCCAGAGGGTTTACATGTGGGCACCCTGGTCAGTATATCTCTAAGAGCTCAATGCATTTTTGGAAAGGCGTGGTAGTCAAGATGTATTTTTTGTGAAATTTGTAGCTTAGCCTTTGTTAGCATGTAGTAGTCCCAACAAGTATTCCCACATCCTATTCGTGTTAACATCAATCTAGATACAAGGAGGATAGGAACTACAATGTTTCTTCCCTCCACATCCTCGAAGATTGATCTAGGAGATTATTCTTCACAAGGGCACCACTGAACACATCTCTCAAAGAAAAGAACTCAAAATTCATCGGACATGCTTAAAGATCCATTGGTTCTTGATACATTGTTTAAGTGTACTTGAGTGGTGGTGGAGAGAGCGCATGTCTCGTACTTTTTAAGGTTTGGTTCTTTTCCTTGTCAAGATGTTGTGAGAAAAATTGGGCCGCATATGACACCATTCGCACAAGACAAATGGAGAAAACCAAAAGCATCTTAGACATTGGGTTGTTTTTGTTGCAACATGTGCTTGGTCCATTAATTGTATTTCGTATGACACCCTACCAATTTAAGATCCCTTCGAACACAATCAATATGTGATAGCCAAAGATAGAGGATCAAAAGATGAAGATGAGGTTAAACCTGTTTGGAGCAAGACACGTTTCAAAGGAATTGATGATGTGGTGCATGTACTACTTGAGTGGAGTCATTAGTTCAACTTAAGTATTTCTAGCTCTTAACTACCTCTCTAGCTCTAAATAAGATGTGGTGAAAAGCGGACCCCCCCCCCCCCACCCCCAACACACACAAACGAACACATACATATGTGTGTATGCATGTATAAGTTGTCTAAGGTGGTATACGTAGGGGCTCCAAAGAACTTAGATGGCTGAATTTAGGACATGGCTGAATTCATTGGTGTTTCACACTTCCAGAAAGAAATTTGCAAAACCGTTCTACAAGTCTGCAACAAAATTGTTAAAGTTATGGCATCTTTGTGTTCCTAGTATTTATTTTGTCTTTAGGTATTTATCTCGGGGCAGACACTTATCAAAAGACCCCTATATCATGTGCGTTCAAGAGGTAATTAATAATACCTCAATATACATACTATACTTACACTGTGAACCTATTTAAAAAAACCCCACCCCCCTCTGTATGTATACAATTTTATACATTTTGATCTTTTAATAATCCTCTCCGGTTAACTCACGTGATATCATACACATTCTAAAAAGTGACCGCCCCGGGGTATTTATGTTACCTTTTTGACAAGATTCTAGGTAGGGAAATTACTCGAGGGGTACTTATGGACCCCAAAGTAGTACATAAGAATAACCAACCCCATTGATAATAAGCTAGTTCATTGCCTAGTTGGTTGGTTCAACATAATCTCTCTCTCTCTCTCTCTCTCTCTCTCTCTCTCTCTCTCTCTCTCTCTCTCTCTCTCTTGCCTAGCTGCGACCCTTCCGCTCTCCCAGCTCCCCTGTGGCGCTGGGCAGTCCTGTGGGGAGCGTTAGCGTCTACTTTGCCCTACCTAAAGTCAAGCTACAACTCGATGCTCCACCTTGAGAGGCTCGCGCAGCACTCTGTGCTCAATGGTGAGAAACTCGCTCTGCATAAACCACCTCTGCAAAACCAAGCCCCGAGCCCAAGCACCCTTTGCAAATCCATTCATGCAGCATCAACTCAAAAACCCTCACTTTTGCAAATCCAATACCGAGCCCAATGTTCCTCTCAGGCCTCTCTAACGGCCGTTGTTGACTCCCTCTGCAAATCCCGTCATGCAGCATCTATGCAAATCCAATCCTGGGCGCAACGACCACTGTTGACAGAAGAAAACCATATATAGAGTCAAAGCAATGATGGCCAAAACCAATGATGTCAAAGAACAGTGCTGATGCATCCTTAACATTGAGAAGGACTCGATCATTTGCGGTTACCTCTAGGGCGAACACGTTCAACTGCCTCCAAGCCCAAGTCAAGGAGTTGAAGAACGAGAATGAAGAACTCCAAATGCGTCTTGCTTCCCTCAAAGTGCGCATCCAATCACTTGAATCTCACAAGCTAGCAGATATTGACCGCATCATAGCAAAGGCCAAAGAAGTAGAGAGCACATATTCACCCAGAATGTGGCTTCATTAGCCACCCAAATCTAAGTAAATGTTGCCACCATCCCCTTCAAAGTGGAGGAGTGTCTAAAATAGCATCATTGCTGTGAAGTTCTTGCATTGACTGTAGGCTTGCCCTCATCCTAGTAGGAGGAGAATGACAATTTTCCCACTACCCTAACCAAGATCAACAAGGCTATCCAGCTTGTCAAGCTCGACATTCCCACCATCAAATTTTTAGATCGGGATCTCCACACCAACCAAGGGAGACTTGTCTTCAAGACCAAAGAGGACTACATGGCACTCTTAGGTACGACATACACGGGCTGTAAGTAAGTACATCATCTAACATGGTGGTAGAGCCATCATTGAGGAGTTTCAAACACAAAAAACCACCCGGCGTGCCCCTCCTCCCCCCTTAGCCACCCCTACCCCATAAGAAACATTTGTTGCAATTTTGTTGTATCACCCCACCTAGCCTCTCCCCCCACCACATCTATATGTGCCATTACATACATTGTACCCTCTTAGATAGAGGAGCCTCTGTTGCACACATTTTCTTGGTCCCATAGGTCATATTTGACATCCGAGGATGATAATGGAATCTATCTATCTATCTCTCGTGACTCTACGCTTTTGCAGCGTTGACTTTTGTTAGGGAATATGGCATAGCTAAGTAGATATTTGAGTAGTTTACTTAATGGAGAGAGATGATTTTTCACACAAGAGAGAATATAGAGTAGGTAGGAGAGAGAGAGAGAGAGAGAGAGAGAGAGAGAGAGAGAGAGAGAGAGAGAGAGAGAGCACGATATGCGTGGTCACCCAATGTGGGCTACGTCCACGGGAAAGCAGCAACTCAATGGCTTTATTACTTCAAAATAAGAAGTATATTACAAAGGGATTATACCCTTTTTGGAGCTTGTGCCTTGCTTCACTCTCACCACCTCACATCCACCTTGTTGCATCAACTTCACAATGCTTCACCTCTTCAATCCCTTTTTGTGTGTAGAAAGGCCTTGCTTTATAGGCCAAAAAGGGTTTCCCTCTCTCATGAGAGGCAATCGTGTGTATCCGTCCTTGTGTAGACAAGTCTGAGTTGAATTCTCCCATGCGTCCATGTGTGGCCACCCTTGAGAAGAAAAGTCCATTTGGAAATCGGCCACCGGACATTGACTTCCGCCCGCCAGCCACCAGCCAATCGAGCGACCATTCCTCGACCGCTATCAGGCCATAATATTCTGGCAAAAAGAAATATTCTGTCGTGAAATTTTGGTTTTTCGACGTGTGATTTTTCTTCACGCACAATGTCTTCTCCTCATAATAGGGGCCTTACAAATGTGAATTTTTATTACAAAAAATTAAAGGGGTAAATCAAGCTCCATACTTAACAACTTTGACACTGTATCAAAGCTTTGTGCTTAGTGATCTCACACGAAGAAGAAGAAGAGCATCCTAAAATGTTGCTGGAATGGGCTCTGCAAAGGCATGAGGTGTCTTCTGCATTTTGGGATGGACCCCCAAATTTGTAGGAGTTTGTGTGCGTTTTGAAACGACGTGCAAGAAGTAGACCCACTAGCATCCAAGTGTGCAAGACAATGGCTGGGTTTGTGAAGGCATCTTAATAAGCTCCAAGCATTTTAGGTGCCACTATAATAGCATTTTGAAATGCTAAGAAGCAAACATGGTACTGCCTATGAAAAGGATTGTGAAGCACTAAGTGCACGCATGACCTTCCATTTAGAAATGCACTCAACGACATAAGATTGGGGTAGTTTCTACAAATGGACCAAGTTTTCTCCATTGTGGCATTTTGAAACACCCTACTATTGGCCAATCTTACGAGCATAGTTTGGCCATGATTTTTGAAATACTAGGCCTCAAGGAGGGCATCAAGGTACTATGGGATGCTTGGAAAAAAGTGTTGTCTTGGCTTCTCTAGTGGCAAAGGTGAACCAAGATCAACTCTTGACTCTAGAAAGTGCTCAAGCTCATACTCAATTAGTTACACCTAGCACTAATGATGTCCTCAAGAGAGATGCATTTCCATTGGTGTCAGTGTTGTAAGGCTAAAGGCAATTGCAAGATCTTTCAAAAGGACAAAGGGAAAGGCAAGGTTGACAAGTATGGCAGAGACAATGTTTCCACTTAGGAAATCGGCATGGCACACATGGCAGCAGCCATGACTCTGGCTTCCTAGCCTAATGGACGTTGCTGCAACTTGCTTCAGCCAGAGAGAGGCTTGTGAGTAGTAGAGAGGGACAAAAAGGAGCTCCCAATCCTTGAGTTGGACCCATGAGTTGTCAGTGTTTGAACCCGTGAGTTGGAGTTTAAGGCGCATGCATCTGACAAGGAATCAATACGACAAATACAGTACACTATGGATGTGCGCAAAATCCATTGTTGTTGACCGGATTATGGACACAATGTGCTCCAAATGATCACTATTTAGGAAAGTTTAGACATGATGTGTATAGAGTTCATGAATAAGGATACTTGGACATAGTGTGGTCTACATTTCAATTTTTCTGAGGCAACCAATGTTTAAGATGGCATTCTTCTCAAGTAAAAGGTTGGTGGTAGCAAATCTGAGGTGTATCTAGCATAGGCCTTTGTTAGGGTGTTCATGGTAGCTTTTTCATCGACTTGGTCTTCCTACATATGTCCACTATGATTTGTAGAGAGGGTATTTAAGTTATAGAATCTCAAGTGAATATCCAATGTGTTCCTATTATTTATATTGTTTTTAGGTATTTATTTTATTTGACATGATTCTCGATAGATAAATTCCCTAAGGGAGGTACTTATTGTCCCCAAAGTAGTATATATGAAGCACCCAACCCCCATTCTTAATTCATTTCTTAGTTGGTTGGTTCAATAGAATGTGTGTGTGTGTGTGCACGCGTTTTATGTTTCCAAATCATTGTCTTTGACAAATGAACTTTTTAAAGTGTCAAATCTACATGGGTTTCCGAATCTTAGATGGATTAACTCATTTATGTCACGAGATAAATGCCCAGCGTGGGTGGATTTTGTTAACCTCCTGGTTTTTCTAAGGAGAAACTTGAAGTATTTGGCAGCAGCACTCGAGACTCCACTGTTTGTGCCTCCTTGTAAAGCAACACGTATGTAAGAAAAGTATGGATTTGATGGGATCTAAGAAAACCCTTAGCTTTGGCACCTTCTTTGGTGATGATTTAAGTGCAACAAGTTTGGGAACTTTGCTAGGGCTTGTCCTTCTACCTCTTCTATGGGTGTAGGCCCTATTGTCGTGGAAAAAGATGCGACACCAGAACCCCATGCAGTTGCTGATCCGGAGAACTTACCACAGATGAACAATGAAGTGTCAGGGGAAGAGGGGTGTGTCAATGTGAACACAAAATATAGTGAGAAAGTAGAGAAGTCATTCCAAACCACCACTAGCAATGAAAAGGTCGGCCCCCCCAATACCACTTTCATCCACTACCCACCAACAAAAGACGAGCATCCCTAGTGGTGCAAAAGATTGTATTTACATCCACGTACAGAAGGGTGGACACAGTTTTCTAATGTCTCATGCAAGTGATTCAAGTCTCAGGCAAGGGCGGCTTGTGAAATGAAAGAAGCCCCACCACATGTTCAAAAAACCCCTTTCATGCATGAAAACATCTTTGAGGTACTGCGAGACACCAACCTTGAGAATTTATTGACGCGGCTGAGCAGCCAAGCGCTCAGGTTGTGAATTAGAAAGTACCTATGGATGAGTAAAAATAGAAAGATGGCACAAATGAAGAGTTCCTCAAAGTTGAGGAGTTCATACCCCTTTCTGAGTAATGGAAGAGTTAACTATCCAGTCGTGGAACTTGAAAGGCCTAAAAACCCTGAAGAAGAGTTCCCTCTTCTAAGAGAAAGTTAGGAAAGACAAGAAGATTAGCTGTTTGGCCATCCAATAGCACTACCTGGTGTCAGGATTTTTTTGGAGCAAGGGATTGTGCATATGTACATACACATGCATGATGCATCAAATAAAGGATTGCCCATTTTCGAGAGCTAGGTGGTTACGTGGGGCCCACATGTGTACAGGTAGGACAAGGTGTACATAGTACATCGATTTTCATCGTTACCAGTACCAGTATGTTTTTTCTACAATAATGAGGAGTTGCTAGCGCATAAAAATTCACGAGGAAGCTATCCGCAGGCCGACGACATGAGGTAAGCAGGTGCGTCAGATGGCATCTAGTGGCGTCAAGACGTCGAATGGGGTCAATACTTGCACGTGGATAAGTACAAACACAACATGGATGTTTTCTTGTGATAATTATGCAGAGAGATCATCATGAGGACCATCTTTTGGGTCCACTTCACGTGGTTGCAGGATGCATTATTGAAAAAGTTGAGTGCCAAGTGTGCGGATGATGCAAAAAGGTGACAACTATGCACTGCGAGGTCAGTTTTTGGCATGTTCGGGGTCCGTTTGAGGTCAACTAAAAGGCCAAGGGTTGTTATAGAGGCGTTCTGTGTGTTTCCATCCCGCTCACATTCTTTTGGCGCCCCCACGGAGGATCTTCTTCGAGTACCTTCTGCTTCGAGCTTCAAGCTTCGAGATTCGGGATTACAAGTTGCAAGTTGCAAATTACAGGTTACAGGTTACAAGTTACAGGGACAGGTACAGGTACAGATGATTCACACAGGTACAGGTAGCTGGAGTACAATGATATACTAGCAGTGATGTCACTTGCAGTTGTTGTGGGTATGCATCACTTGGCGCCTGTTTAAGCACATTGTCTGCTGGATTATATGTTACTTGTGGAAACTGCCATTGTACGCATTTGTGGATCCATACTTGGTTTTATTTGGCAGTCCCAACCATTTCTGAGACTTGGTCTGGAAGATAGTCATTTCTGAGACTTGACTATACTCGATTTGCATTAGCCTTCGTGAGAGGGTCGATAGCGTGAGGTTTTATTGAGCTGGGGGATTCTCAAATGTGGAGATCCTTTCGGTGATACAGGTAGCTGGAGCACCCTTTTCGTGACCTCGCCATAGGCTATGCACTAGTGATTCCTACTTGATGCTCGAGTTCTATTGTTGGCAGTTTATGCATACATATACAGTCTATATTTTGGGTTCTTACTGCTCTACTTCTGGGGAAACTCTGTGAAAATTTTTCCAAGTTATGATGGTTGGTTTTTTTGTCTTTTGAGCCATTTATGCTGTTATGCTGCTGAAATTTTGGCAAAATCAGAGGATAAGACAGGTGTGCCTTTTTGGGAGCTGCTTGGTTGACTTTAATGGATGATCAAAATGGCCCTCAATTCACTCCTTTTCATTTAACTCAGAGAATCCAGATAAATGTTCATGTGTCCAGGAAGATTTTTTTCCAGCAGCGCATAGTCTTTATGTTTGGGCCAAGAAGATTGAGAGAGATACTGGAATGTCCGTTGGAGAGTGGAGCTAAAGAAGCCTAGGACATATGAAGATGCACTAGAGGTAGCAAGGAACAAAGAGTGGAAGTTGAGGAAAATGAGCCAGTTAGGGGTAGAGTCTTTGCCCATGAGGTCTGAATTTCAGCCTATGGATTCTTCGCAAGGTCGCATACCAGGGGTTCATCATGAACTAGTGGTTTATGTTACTCCTCAAGTTATGCCAACAGTGGTCACTACAGCAGTGCAAGATGATGGGCTAAGGCAAGACATGAGGCAAGTGGTAGATTTAATGAAGAATCTCAGCCTAAACATGCTAGGTCAAGTGGGAAATAATCGAGGCCGAGGGAGGTTTGAAAATTAGCCAATAGGTGAAGAAAGGCCTAGGAATGGTGTTGGACAAAGCAATGGTAGGTACTGGCGGCAGATGCCCACATGTTATAATTGTGGAGAGTTGGGTCACATCAGCCCACAGTGTGATAAACCACCAAGGATGGGGGGAGACATGTATCCATTGCCAAAACAGGTGCTAACTAGGTTGCATGATTATGGCATCGAAATTAAGGGAGATGAAGGAACCAATGGATTAACCCAAGGGGAAAAGGGAAAGACAAAAGTTTTAAGTGTAGTCACCTTGGAGAAGGCATCAAATCTAGAGGATACATTAGTGATGCCTATTGGGAAGAGGACCACAGAGGAAAAGGAAGGAAGAAGTGCCCCAGGTCCTAGTAAGAAGAAAGGAAAGAGCCATGAAGGCGAGGATGTCAAGGCCAAGAGGAAAAGGAGGGCTCATCGCAAGTTTCATGTTTCAGATTTTCCACTAGGGGATGGGCAATTAAGCTATGACTTGAAGGAGGATTTGACGAGCAGGAAAGCCGATGTTAGTTTTGGGCAGCTTATAGAGATGGTTCCTAAGCTAAAGCGACAGTGGAAGAGGATGGTTAACCCAATGGAGAGAGAGCTAGAGAGAGGTTCAGTAAAGGTGTTGGCAATGGATGAGCTACCAGACATTTGTCCAATAGTATATGTGTGGCATAAAAGGAAAAATTTGGGACAAGGCTATGTTGATGGCGGGGCCCAAATATGTGTGATAACACATTCATGCGTTGAGAAGATGGGTCTTACAGTGACTGGGGTATCAGGGTTTCGGATCAGATTGGCCAACCATTAGAAAGTAAAATGTTTGGGTGTTGTAAAGAGCTTAGAAGTGGAGGCATATGATGCAAAGGCAGTGGTTGATTTTCATGTGATGCCAACGGGGTTGGGAGCATATCCTATTATATTGGGTAGACCATGGTTACATGCAGTGGGAGCTGTTCAAGATTGGAGACGTGGTACGATTAGCCTCTATGGAAAGATAGGTGCCAAGAAGCTTTATAATATGGACATAAGGAAACGGTTGGAGGAGCTTTATGAAGATGAAGATGAGTCTAGTGATGAAGACTATTCCACAGTGACTGATGAGGACAGTGATAGTACTACCAGCAGCGATGAGGATGCTGATGTCGCATTTCTTTTGATGGACAAAGGGATCCAGGAGTCTGGTTTAGTCGCATTTGCGAATGAGGTTGAAGATGAAAGTGAAGGGCCTTATGAAGTGATTGAAGGGCTGATGCAAAGCAAGGTTGAGTTGGCAAAGAAGCAGGAATTGATGACACAAATGATCAGTGGAGACCTCTCTGCTATAAAGAAGGAGATATGTTTGCACATGCAGGTTTATGCCAAAGTAATTGATGGTTTTCTTGATGCAAAGTGGATATATGGCATCTCTACAGGTTTTCCTTGGGGATTAAGCTTTTGATGCAAGGAATGCCAAGTGTTTTTGTGTGGGATCCTGGTGGAATGAGTATCTGCTAGTGTTGTTGCTGCTGAGCATGAATGCTCTAGCAGGCTAGGGGATGGGAAAATTATGTCAGGAGTTTTTTGGAGCAAGGGATTGTACATATGTACATACACATGCATGATGCATCAGATAAAGGATTGCCCATTTTCCAGAGCCAGGTGGTTACGTGGGGCCCACATGTGTACAGGTAGGACAAGGTGTACATAGTGCATCGATTTTCATCGTTACCAGTACCAGTATGTTTTTCTACAATAATGAGGAGTTGAGCGCGTAAAAATTTGTGAGGAAGCTATCCACGGGCCGACGACATGAGGTAAGCAAGTGCGTCAGATGGCATCTAGTGGCGTCAGGACGTCGAACGTGGTCAATACTTGCACGTGGATAAGTACAGACACGACGTGGATGTTTTCTTGTGATAATTATGCAGAAAGGTCATCATGAGGACCATATTTTGGGTCCACTTCACGTGGTTACGGGATGCATTATTGAAAAAGTTGAATGCCAGGTGTGCGGATGATGCAAAAAGGTGACAACTATGCACTGCGAGGTCAGTTTTTGGCATGTTCGGGGTCCGTTTGAGGTCAACTAAAAGGCCAAGGGTGCCCAACTAATAAAGCTAAGTGTGGGAACTGAAAAAATAGAGAGAAGACCAGAAAAAACGTGGAGCGAAGAGGAGGAACAGCCGCAGGTGTGTTTTTGCTCATTTTGGAGCCTGTTTTGGCCGTAAACTGCTCATCCGAGGTCGGATTTGAGAACTTTGACATTGTAGACTGTGGTTTTGAGCCATTCCGGATGCGATGGCTCTGTCCATTTTGCCAAATTCCTCACTCTTTTCTGCTGTTTTGGTTGAATAAGTTTCTCCTATGAGCGAAGCTTCTGCTCCAATTTGTGATTGTATCTGGTATATTTTACCCATTTTGTGTGAGCTATTTGCCCCTTGGTCTTGGCCCAAGCTCATTTGTATCTAATTATCAGAAGTTCTCCTCCTTTGAGCTGAGTTTTTTGGATGTGTGTATGTGTGTGTCTCTCTCTGTGTGGAGTGGGTAAATGGGTAGTCTCTCTCCTCTCACTCCATCGGTGTGTTCCCTGTCTCGGCCAGGTGTGTTGTATAAGCCGAGTGGTGTCCCATAGTGTGTGTGCGTATCTTCCCAAGAGTGTGTGTCGGGTCGTTATAGAGGCATTTTGTGTGTTTCCATCCCGCTCACACTTGGATGCCACAACAAAAGTAGGGCAAGAAAAATACAATTTCCCTAACCAGTGTAAATAAGGGAAAACTTCAAATTCTCTCGATTTTTAGGTCAAAATTTGAAGCTTCTGCCGCTAATTACACTAAAACTTATGTAAATTTCCCAGTTTTCTTAAAGGCAAGCTCAAAATATAACCGAGACTTTATAATTTCAATCGGTTAAAATACACTGGACCCCAATTTTTTTCAAACATTGAGCTACAAAAGAAAGCAAACACTGGGTTAGAAACTAGTGTTTTATGGAGAGGGGGCTAATGGTACAGTGGTGTCCTTTCCATTTTTGATAGGGAACTAGAGCCCAAGGTGGTTTTCCATCACCCTTTTGGGAGAGCTCTAGGTGTCAAAGTCAAGTGGGGAGATCAACGGGTTACCACTATCAACATTTATGGCCCGTGCATTGTGAATGAAAGAGCCAGATTGTGGGAGCAACTTACAAAGATACCAGTGGATGGGAAGTGGCTTCTAATAAGAGATTTTAATATGGTGGAGGAGTAAGGACAAAACAGGTTCTTCTAGCATGGTAATTGGTTCAAAAAAATCTAAATGGCTTAGCCTGTGTGAGAAATGGGCACTAGTGGACTTGTGGGAGGTTGACCCTAGAGCAGCACACCAGGTTTCATAGCCTTCACTATGCGAGGATGGCTCTCGGCTTGACAAGTGCTACAGCTCCCACCAAGCTGATTGGATTCCCACGATATTGGATATGAAAGTAGTAACCAATCAATGTTTGTCGATATGCAATATCAAAAAATCAAGACTAATCTCTTTGTTAGAAAACAACCCTTTCGATCTATCTCTGTGGACTGGAGAGATAGTTACAAAAGGTAAGATTTTCCATCACCTTGGTGCTCCGCTGGGGGTGGAGGTAATGCACACACAAAGATTCCAATGGGTATAGGACAAGGTAAGGAGCAATATGTGAAGATGGGAGTATGTAAGGCTTGTGAAAGTAATCAATTTGTTCATGCTCCCTTACATAGTCTTCACAAGTCCACATCTCAAGCTTGCCAAGTACAATTGGAAGGATTTCTTGAAGCCTATGAAAAGGCTCTAATGGAAAAATAACACCAAAAGACAAGACGCCTTAGCAATAGGCCCGATGGGAATCTATTGCAAGATCAGTGGAGCAAGGAGGCTTAGGGATTCTCAACCCTCTTATCCATGCAGAGACCCAAAGTGCCAAATTTCTAATGGAAATCTTTGGTGAGAAGACCATGTGTGGGCTATTTGACAAAGGAAATAATTGGCAAGGAAAAACTATTTTCTCAAGTTGGCTAGTGGAAAGGCCATGAGGTGCACAATAAGGTGCTCGCCCCTCGGTGGTCCAGACTTAGACTTGGAGGAACTATTGATGAGTTTGATAGGAAGTGTACTAGAGCATTAGAGGTGCTAGAGTGGGGAGAGCTAACCAGGTTCTCCCAAAACTCTATCAATGATTGGTCCCCTTGGCTCTAAAGCAAGAAACATACCTTTGGACCCGTTCCGGAGAGACACATCCAAAAAGTTGAGCAATAACGAGACTCAAACATCTGGCCCATTTCTAGGACTACAAAAATAGGAGATGGAAAGTGATTGACCAATTGGATTCATAGTTCAATATTAGTGGGATAGAGAGACTATTGGTCATCAGAGTTTTGGAAGGGCTAAAAAACTATTGTATGCCAGTGTGTGAGCCTGAGTTTGGGTGGAAAGCTTGACACTAGCCCAATAACATACACTTTTGTAAACCAACAAGGAATTGATTGTCTCCCCCACTGGTAAAAAGAAGGACTTTAATGAGTGGTGTAGGGCTATCAACATGGTGCTCATGGGTTAGAATAGACCAAAAGCTGGGTTGTTTATTGATTCTTGGTGAGGCCTAATAGCTTATCATTGTAATCTAGTATTCCTCAAGCTGTTAGGCCTCTTGGTGATGCTTAATAGCTTATCATTCTAGTCAAGTATCCCTCAAGGCTCGACATGAGCTTGAAATTGATTTGTACATTTTTTTGGAGAATACAATACATCCAATCACTTTTGTGAGTTTGGGAAAAAAAGGATTTTGGATTGGACAAACATCTCTACGTCCTTCTGCTCAAGCCCAATGCATCCTTTAGCGAAGCATTGTTTAGAAGATCTCTTCTTGCATTAACAGACACTTGAGCTAGTGTGTGATCACCTCATCAAAATCCACCTCTGATCGATATTGACAAATGGCACTAGGATTTCCATTCATCTCATTGCGATCGAATTTCCCATCTTCCGTGTGTGCCATAACATGGACCTTGTTTGTGATCTACCTTAGCGAGATCCACCTTTGATGGATTGGCGTATAGCATTAGAATTTCCATCTATTTCATTCCAATCATTGTTACATTCTGGCATGTGTGCCATGACTTTATAGAGTGCAATAGCATTGTGGACATAGAAAATTTCAATTGACAATAATTACACATGAATTAGCAATAGAGAGAATCTCCAATGCTATACATCTTTTTTGTTCCAAAACTCACAATAGTGAGTTGATGATTTGAATTCATCGGAAAGAATTTATAGAGAAACCTCAATCTCGTGTTGAGAACTGAGGGATACCAAATTTCAACAAAATGCTACCGTGCCTCACTAAGAGGTAACCAACAACCCATCTACTAGATAGCTTTAGCCCATCAGAATGGTGTTGATGGCCCTACACCACTCATCCGATAAGTCCTTCCTTTTACCAATGGAGACAATCAATTCCTTATGCTCTTGGATAGTCTTCAACCATCCAAGACCGTAAAGGTCGAGGACCAATGTTATACAACATTTTACAATGACAAGAAACCATTTAATGACAACATACTTCTATTATAGACATTTAAAGATGCATGTTACAATTTTAAATCACGATAAGAAACGCCTCCTAACATTAACTTCAAGAATGAAAGGAGACAGATATCACGTTAATATTGATTAAGAAAGAGTGTTTACAACCATTCATTAAAAGTGGAAAGTTTTTGTGAATGTGTCGCCTAGTCAGAACCTTGGGTGTCGGTAGCCAATTTGAGTCACTGTTCAATGAAAGAGTTGTGGGTGCATTAGAGGTGAAAAGATCAATTAAGCAAGGTTTTCGCTAAGCCCCGCTACTATCCGCCATTGGATCTCATCCTTTGGTAATATTGCTTGAAGAAAGCACTGATAGAGGAGAGATTCAAGGGTCGTCTCTTCCTAATAATGACTAACTTATTGCAAAGGTGTTTGCAAAAGATTCGCTTCTTTTCCTTAAAGGGTTCCCTCAAATGATCATGAAGGCTTTGGAGATTGATCAAACATATGTCATTGCATCAAGGTCAAAGTACAATATTGGAAAAGCTAGATGGATTTCTCTCTCAGAAAAAAAATTTGGTTGATCCTGCCTTGTGGACCGAGGAGATCGTATCAAAAGGGAAGGTGTTCCGGCACTTGGGGGGCCCATTGGGTGTAGAAGTTATCCACAAGAAAAGATTCCTTCGGGTTTTGGATAAGGTCAGGAGCAAGATGCAAATATGGGAGTATGTTCTTCTTCCTTTTTCGAGTTGGATGAAGGTGGTCAATTCAAGTACGCTCTCGTACATAGCCTTCAACGGGCCTTTGATTAATTTGGAGATATGCAACTCGAAAGAATACTTAGAACCAGTAAAAAGATTCTTATGGAAAAACAATACTACAGACTCGACTTGGGATAACCCTTTCATTCATGAGGAGGCCCAATGTGCCAAGTTTATGGTAGCATTTACGAAGCAAGACTAGGCATGGGCAATCATGATAAAATCCATGATTGGCAATGCCAAATTATGTTCAAATGTAAAACAATGGAAAGGGTTCGAGGTACATGACACGTTGTTTGCCCCTCATTGGGATACCTTGAAACTTGGTGGTTCAACGGGCGAACTAGTTTGTAAATGTAACGGAGACCTTGGAATGGGAGGAATTAACCAGGTATTTTCACAACTCTATTACTAAATGGTCCCCTTGCCTTTCTAACAGTAGCATGATTTTGAATCCATTTTGGAGGGAAATCACTGCAGAGGACTTCGATGATCTGCGCTAGTTTTCGGATAGCCAAAATAGAAGCTAGGTAGGGAAGGATCATTTGGGCTCCCAATTCCACCTCTGTGGGACTGAAAGTCTGCTTGCCAGTAGAGCTTTGAAATTTCTAGACAGAGGTGGGTTGCCTCTTGTCAATCCAATTTTGAGTGGAAGGCATGGTGGTGGCCCAAGGATAGAGATTTCTACAAACTAGATACTAACGTTGTATACAACACCCTTATGATATAGGTGGATTGTATTTCTCCCTTGAATTAGCAATGGGGCAAGCAATGACAAGAATCAAGATGGGTGTCAATCACTAAGAACATATGATTCCCTCTTCTGCCTCCTAAGATGAAGGTGTTTTGGGGGCCTTACCTATGGGTGTGAAGATTCATGCTAGAGGTATTGGTCCTAATAGATGCTCGCACTATAGAATAGACAGAGAGGATCCTCCCCACTAATTCAAGGAGTGTGCGGTGGTTAGTGGCCTAGCAGGAAATATTTGCAAATGGATGCAAAAGACCTAGAACATTGGTTTCTTCAAGAACAACCTCCTACTGGGTGGGATGTTTTTCAAGAACCATGTGCTGGTTATCAGCATGCAAGTCGTCAGATTCTATCTCTTCAAACACGTGTGGAAGGCAAGGAGCTATTGAGTGTTTGAAAACTGGCTGAAAACTACTAGATTCTTTGAGATCATATAAAAAATTAGGGAAGCATTTATCGCCATAGGGAAATGCATGAGCTCAAGTGAGTGGAATAGGGATTTGAGGACGCAATGGCTGGTCATTGCTAAAGTAGATGTCTCTTACTATGTGTCATGGGGTGGCTCCACTATTAGCCGATGTACCTATGGTTACTGAGGAGATGTCATCGCTTGGTTCGAGCATGACTTAAATTGTGATTTTTTTGTTATACTTATATAATTCACTCACAACTGTGAGTTTTACCAAAAAAAAAAAGTTATGAGAAGAGGGGGAGATTGACTGCTTAAGCTATTCAACACATGCTCACAAACTTCACCATCAACCTGTCCACCTATTTTCCCAATTTCCAAGCACACACACACACCTAGACTATGACACACACACACACACACACACACACACACACACACACACACACACACACACACACACACACACACACACACACACACAGAGAGAGAGAGAGAGAGAGAGAGAGAGAGAGAGAACATAGAATTGACATAGACAAGCTTGTAAGAGTGTGTAAGAGATTTCTAAGAGATGGAGACTAGATTAGAGAGTACACATCGAATAGCACTTAGCATAAGAGAGTAGAGAAGAGAATCTGCAAGAGAAAGGCCTAAATCTAGCCCTAAACTCCATGGCACCTCTCTTGTGGAGTTGGTATTTAATATATTATTTGTGAGTTTTAGGTGCCAAAAATTGAGGCTCCTCTTTTTACAACCACTTCACTTTTGTAAATGAGTGAAGCTCATTAGTTCTTGCATGACCCATAAGGGGAGTTCCCACTACAATTATTTATAGAGCCATAGTGGCTTATTGAAATGAGATTCTAAAATACTGTGCGAATATAAAATGGGCAAGAGTAATTCCCGGCGCCTCTTCATCAACTCCCCGCATTCCACTCTACAAAATTTCATCAACTCAATTAGAAAATAAATAGGTAGCACATAATTAACCATTATGCCAGCTATCCCAATTGCATCTAACCACTACAACAGGAGGGTGCCTTGTCTCGTAACATCCCTCCCACTAGGGATAGTAACTGTCCTCAGTTGCTCAATAGAGAAATCAACTGGACCGTGAGTGATGGAAATTGTGGAGAAGGTTGGGGAAGTTGCAAAAAAACTTTTCAGGCATCCATTTGGAATCCTCTCTAGGGTGTCCCTTGAAAGTCAAAAGGTAACAATTATAAACCATGCCAGCGCGTGTAGTGGTGGTCTCGTGATCAATTATTTTTTCAAGGACAAGTTGCTCTTCTTGGTCTAGAGGGGAAGGTGGGTCTTCATAAATGTGGTGTGTAAGTAGGGGTCCTCGGAATGGTCGTAAAAAACTAATGTGAAAGGCATTGTGAATGTGCCAATGTGCAGGTAGGTCTAAATGGAAAGAAACATCATTAATGACAGTTGAAATTTTAAAAGGTCCATAAAAATGAGGAGCGAGCTTAACAAAGACATTGGTATCAACACTTTTGATCCTTAATTTTTCAATGCGAGGTAAAACATAATCACCTTCTTTGAATTGGTGTGCCTTGCGGTGCTTGTTAGCATGCTTAGTGTAAAGTTCTTGTGAGTGTTTAATGGCAGAATGCACACTTGCATAAATACCATGAAAGTCAGTAGTAGTGAAATCATCAGCGACAGGCACAATATTAGAAAGACGTGAAGTAGGAGTAGGAAGAGAGTGACTATATACAACTTCAAATGGAGATTTACCCGTGGTAGTGTGAGTGGTGTTGTTATATGCAAATTGTAGAATATACAGGTAATCATCCCATTTCTTAGGTTGAGAAGAAACATAAGTCTTTAACAAATCAATAATAGTGTGGTTGGTGACTTTGGTTTGACCATTAGATTCAGGATGAAATGCAGAAGTGAAGTCAAGTGTGGTGCCAAGATTTTCAAACACAGTAGTCCAAAAAGCACTACGAAATTTTGAATCTCAATAAAAAAAAAAGACTTTAGGTAAACCATGATGTGGGAAAACAGTCTTAATAAACAAAAGTGCAGCCTGATGTGCTGTGAGTGTTTTCTTACAAGGAATGAAATACACTTGTTTAGAAAAACGGTCAATAATAGTCCAAATCATGTCATGTGAGTGGGAAACTAGTAACAAAATCCATTGAAATGTGTTCCCAAGGTCTTTCAGGAATGGGGATCAGGATCACGACATAAATTTTGAAAAGTTGTAGCAAAATCCTCTATGTCCAGCATAGGGTGGTTTGTGCAATTCTTCAGTAATTAATGTATGAAAAGGTTTAGTCACACACAATTTTTGTTTTAAATAGAGGAAGTTTTCTTGAATAGTGTATTCGAGAAATGTGTTCAAAGAAGTATCAAGCATATGCAACCATGTCGTTTTGAAGTCATCATCGTGTGCATAAGTGTTAGGGATAATGTCAAATGAAAGTTCTTGTAATGGTTGATAGATGATTAAGTGAGGGTCTTCTACTCAAAGCATCAGCTACAATGTTTTCTTTACCATGTTGGTATTGAATGTTGGGCTAAAAACTTTGAATAAAAGTGGCCCACTTAATATGTCTATCATCTATTAAGGGCTGAGAAAGTAAATATTTGATACTTTGTTGATCAGTTTTTATGATCAAATCAGTACCCATTACATAGTGTTTCCAAATTTTCAATGCATGTACCACATCAGTCAACTCTTTATCATAAGTACTGAACTTTGTTTCAGAAGGTTTGAATTTATGGCTTTCGAAAGCAGTTGGATGGTTATCTTGCATAAGGACTGCACCGATACCTTTTCCACTAGCATCAGTGACAACCACAAATAATGGTCTTTCAGAATCACACAATTACAATACATGTGTATTAGTCAAAGCATGTTTAAGTGCATTAAATGAGCTTTCTTGCAAATCAGTTCATTCATAAGGCGTGTTTTTCTTCAACAGGAGAGTCAAATAATGTGATTTGTAAGCAAAATTACGAACAATTTTTTTATAATAGCTACAAAGACCAATAAAAGAACGTAGCTCATGCAAGTTTTTGGGTCTAGGCCATGACTGAATGGCTTCAATTTTCTTTGGGTCGACATGTATTTTCTTACGCGATACAATGTGTCCGCATTTTCTTTGCTTTAGCCACCCGCTTCAATTGATGTTGACTCCATTGGCTATAATATTGCACTTTTTGCTTGCAATTGTTGAGCATTATCTATTTGCATCTGGGTAACCCTTGATCTTAATAGAACCATTGTACTTTTGGAAAGAATCTATCTCTTCGGAGGAGATTTCGGTGGTGACCTTTGTGTAACTTTCTGGAATTTTGCTCCCATTGACCTTGACTTTTTTGTCGCCTGTTTTGGTAGCTTGAGGCTTTGCAGCATCTTTAGATAGTCTTTGACTTCAATCTTACCATCCATAGGGGTTGGACAAGATCATGATCTTGTTGATATTCGTTACCATGTGCATATTGATATGCATATGTGATCTTGGTCACATGTAACTATTTGAACACTATTGGATTTGTCGGCTTTTGACTTTGATTTGTGAGATTAGTTGAAACTTTTGTCCCTGATGATCTTCATAGAGGCATTTGTCTGCAGATTCTAAGGGAACTTGGGTCAATTGGAAACTTCCAACAACCATATGATCTTTCAATGGTTTCTGCTTTGAAGGGGTTTGTTGATTAAAGGCTCTAGGGCTTATAACTGACATTGCAATTGCTGGTACATAATCTGAGCTTGATGGATTTACAGCTCCCCCCTTCCTAGGGTGATCACTATAGCCTGCTTCATTGTAAAAGTTCAAATTGTTTGGCTCTGGTTTAGGCTCAACTTTTGGGACTGTGAAGGTACACTTTGGGTGGCACTGTTGACATTTGGCATCTGTAAACCTTCTGCATAGTTTCCTATGTATCTCCTTGAAACATGACAAATTATTCCCCAAGTCAAGCTGTAGATAGCATTATCTTTGCCCTGATATTGTCTATCTCATGGGTCTTCTATGGTATGAGCTTCTATGGTTTCAGGACCCAAGGCATCATAGATGCTAGACTCTCGTCTATATCTACGACTGTTTTGGTCAAAGTATATGCTCGTTTGGGCAGAACGTCGAAGTTTGATTTTCGATGGAGGAGATTTTGGCTCTGAACATATTTCTGCATTCAATCAGGTAATATCCTTTAGCTCTAGAGAGGATGGGCTATAATAGATTCTTTCCTCTGAAATGAACCATCCTTTCTGATCTATCACTGGACGCACTTCTATGAGATGGTATGTGGGCCGTTCAAACACTGGTTGATCCTTTTTGTACAGTTTTCCTTTTTGGTCTACATAGTGTGCATATGAATTATGTGTACCATACAAAGCTAACATCACTCTGTTTGATGTGTCCCTTAGACTCATTAATGATTGCACACTTTGTGGTAGTGGATGCAAAATCATTTGCAAACCTAATAATCTTTTCAACATTCGGTGATATCTGGACACCTTGACTAAATTCATGTAGGAATTTGTTGTTCAAAGAATCAATTTTAAGCTTTTCAGGTGCTTGTGTATCTTTATGCTGATTTTGAACTTGCAGTGATTTTACTGGTGCTTCTAATGGTAATGCAGAATCATTTGATAGCATTAAAAGTGACGAGTTAAATGCACTTACATCAAGATTTGCGTTTTTGATTTGCTTTGTACCTTACTTGGCAGTTGTTGTGTCCCTGTGGTCTGGATTTCTTGGACAATCTTCAAAAAAATGTCCACCTTTTCGTCCACAATCTGAGCAATACGCCATGACTAGTGGTATTTCAACTGGTTCTGTCATGTCAAGCTCTAGCTGAGAAGTTTCTGTTTCTATATTTGCCAAATTGTCAGCATTTTCGTTTAAAACACTGAGCATCAAGTTATAGATTGCTTCATCTTGACCTTTGTACTGTCTTTGGCTTGGTTTTCCAATTAGACTGACTCTTATTGGTTGATCTGTTGGATCTTGCAATTCTGGATCGTGAATGTAGATCTGACCATTGTAATCCATCTACAATATCCTGATTGCATATGCATTAAATGGATGCTTTGCGGACTTGTGCAGGTTTCTAGATAAACACATGAGTTGACTTTTTGCACTTCTATCTGCACTTCATCTTTGAGATTGCAATGTCATAAAATCTAATATCTAATATCTAACCAACCCAAATGATTCTCTCATATTAAACTTATCACTTAATGTGGGAGAATAAACGGGAACAAGGGTTAAGATATAGACATGTGCTTATAGATATATCTCAACATGGGACAAATGGTAAAGGGGCCCAAATGAGAGATGGTCTATCAAAGAGCAAGGCTAACGAACGAAGCATAAGACCTTAGGGTTAGATTCATTGAAGACCTCCAATAATATTGTGTGTAAAAGTCCTTTGACCTTAGGTAAGCTAGGGCTGACCTTGAGGCACGGGAACCCGACCCAGCTCGAGGTACTTGTCCTGCTTGTCATGCTTGATGAATAAGGTGCTTGATGATTGAGGTGCTTGAGATGCTTGAGGTGCTTAATTATTGAGATGCTTGAGGCACTTGACATGCTTGAGATGCTAGGGTTGCACTTAAGGTGGGAACCTAGCTCAAGCTTAAAGTGCTTAACGGCCAAGCTTGTGGTGGGAACTGGGCCTATGTATGAGGGGCTTGAGGTGTCAAAAAGTCAAATATTCAATCCCTACAAGGAGGTGGCGATCCCTACATGAGGGGGGATGCGAGAGAACACCCACACACTCACATAAGGCATGCATGGTACAAAGAAAGCAAGAGGGACACTTGTCAAGTTCCTCCTCATGTTGCCCTCATGGTGTGCCTGAAGCCTATTGGTTGGCCACCCAAGGGGTCCAATAATAATTTAGGATATTTAATTAATGGATTTAGAATTTATCTAGCCCTCTCTCTCAAAGGGGAAAGGGGGACACTTGTCTCAAGGCTACCCTTGTTGCTTGTAATGCCTCCTGCTTGTGATTGGCTAGGCCTGGAGTCTAATGAGCTTCAAGCATGAGCTACAAGGGGGGGTCGACTCAAGCAAGATAGGGGGTTGCTTAGGGGATATACTCACCCACACACACTCACAAACACTCTCATTGTGTGCTATGCAAAGTGCACGAGCTCCCTCTCCTTCTCCAAGTAAGTAGAGGTTGAGAGCCTACACCAACACTCTTGGATATGGAGTGCAAATCCAACCAAGAGGCATGCTTCAATGCTTAAGCTTTCCATCTCTTTCTTCTTCATTACTATGCTAGCAACAAGAGTTATGATAAGTGAGGAACTAATTCTTTCTCCTACGAAATGTTTCTTCTTCCTCTTCCCTACCCTCATTCCCTGCTAGCTCCCTCCACCTTCGAAGGTGTTTGAGGTCTTGGGACTGAGGCTTGGGATAGTTAAAGCTTTCTTCAAGTTTATGTTATGTTTGTGATGCATGAAGCTTTCCATCTTCATTGCAACACCTAGGTCACAAGGAACACAAAGATTGTATTGTAACAAGTCTCTCTTAATGGGAGAAATCATAATACAAATGCCTATTGGAGGGGGGACCGGCTCCATATAAATCCGGTCCTCAACTGTTGTCATGTTCTCTAAATTCTCTCTCTTACAAAAGTATTGTTCATGCCAAGTTAACTAATTGCTATGATTATGTTGCTATCTTCAACTATGTTCACCCGCTATGCTCACAAAGTCCTTTCTCAAAATTACTCTCATTAATTTCCGCTACTCTCAAGTTAAATAGGCCAATTCCATTACATGCAATACTTGGCTCCACTGAAGTCTGTGAACATCTGGGTTTTCTAAATTTGGCTTTACTCTAATCAATAGGATCTTGGCTCCTATGTTGCTTTTACTGCTCATTAGATACCTATGACCTTCTGAATTTGTGTACAACAATTTATCCCCACTGTAGCCATATAGCTGTAGAATCTGCTCTGTTGCAGTTGTATCTGTGTTGCCACTGCTACTAGCTTGTTCTGCTGTACTTGAACTCTCAGCTCGAGATGAGTCCATGTTGACTGGTTCTGTAAAAACTGTCGATTAGCAAAATTTATGTTGCTCAATTTTAATTAAACCGCTTTAGTCAAAGCACTTTTGCAGTTGACTGCTCTTCAAACTCACAAGAGTTGATTAACTACTCTAGCTCGACAATGTCAAAATTGATTTAAGCCTTGAATAGGTTAATCTGCAATCCACTGTGATTTGTGCCCCTATCTGTGGAAGCTCAATTTGCAATGCCATTATTGCACTAGCCAATTTCTAGCGTGCCAAATTTTGAAGTTTGTTTGTCGCTCTACTGCTTCAAGTTGGTCTTTTTGCTCGCTTTTTTCAGCCCTTTTTTGCTAATTTGGGTCGCTTTGTGCGGTGTAATTTTCTCGGCTTCGTTTTTTTAAAACTTGTCCTCTTTTATGTTGTTTGCTCGGTGTGCGGCTTTTTCGGCTTTTCTTTTTATTTTTGCTTTTCTACCTCTTTCTAGCTTTCTCTATGACTTTCTTTCTATTTATATTAAATTTTTTGTGAAATTTTTAAATTTTTAAATTTTTATGGTATTTTGGTGATTTTTTATGATTTTTTGGACCAGTTTTGATTTAATGATTTTTTTTTATAATTTCTAAATTTTTTTGTGAATTTAATAATTTTTATGAAGGTTTTGTGAATTTTTATGGTTTATTGGTTTTTTTCCAATGAGTTTTTGATTTTTTAACAATTTTTTGTGAATTTTTTATTTTTAAAAAAATGATTTTTCTAAGATTAAAATAAAATTGAAAAGAAACAAAATGAAATGAATAAAATACAAAAGTCAATGACACAAAAAAGAAAAAAGACAAAAGGCTCCATAGGCAGCCGCTCAGAAAAGAGAGAAAGAAGATAACATGGAAAGAGAGGTCCTCTTTTTCTTTCTTTTGTGTGTCTTCTTGTAGGTTAATGAAGTATGGGTGTGTAGGGGTGCGTTCACGCATGTGTGTGTGTGGGAGACAACGGAAGAAAGAGAGTTAAGAGAGACAACACGTGGGCTCTATCTGTTGGCGTTGATTGCGGAGGTACAAGGAGAAGGCGGCCCGATTATGTGCATAGAGGAGAGAGAGATATGCGATGGCTTGGCGGTGCAGAGAAGGGAGAGCGTTAAGGGGTGTGTGTGTTTGCGTGCACGTGTGCTGACAGCAGTGAGATAGACAGGCGGGGTTTGGCATGTAGCTAGGAGAGAGAGTGAGTTGGAGAGTGGGAAGAGAGAAGGAGTTATAGAGAGAGTCTAAATAATCGTGAATTGTGGAAGAGGGGGAGATGGAGTTAGAGAGAGAGAGAGAGAGAGAGAGAGAGAGAGAGAGAGAGAGAGAGAGAAAATAATCATGCTTTTGCGGGGTGAGAGAGAGTAAGAGAAGAGAGAGAGAGAGTGGGTGGGTTCACACGGAAAGGAAAGAAGAAGAAGAGAATTTTAACGTAGGCAAAAATTATCCCAGCAGACCGTAAAGATCTATCCGTCGCAGAGAATTTTATGCACCGAAAGGCCCGGCCATCGCAACTCGACCCAGTAGTTCTGTTATTTCCAAACGTCCAGAAATGCAAAAAATAGGCCAAAATCGCTAAAATTTATCCGAAAATCCAAAAAATCGCTAGAAAATCCCAAAAATTGCCAGAAAAGTCCAAAAAATTCTTGGAAAATTCTAAGAATCTTAAAAAATCATCGACAATCACAATCAATTATCAGAAAAATACCCAAAACATTTTTAAACATTCTCCACACATTGAGGAATAGTGCAACCAAATAAAATCATACAAATCATATCAATTCAATAGCCAAACAATTTCATCAATAAAATCAAGACTAAACAATTAAATCGAAAAAATTAACGACAACATTAGATCAAAATTGACGCAATTGAAGTGTGTAAATCCCTGTTTTGAGCACAAAAACGCAGCAATTAACCATTACCCACATCAACCATGCAATCAAAAATTGAATCAATCATGCAAATTAAACACTTTTTAGGCACACACTAAAAATTTGGCAGTTTTTACCAATCTTTAGGTGCGCACATAAAAGGATTAAACTTGTCGAATTTGCAATGTGACTTCACAAATCATTAGTTGGGCATGAGCACAACACAAATCAATCATCACAATTGAAAAATCATAACGTACACATTGATTTTTAGGTGCACAAACATGGGCAAAATAGTGCACACACACCTAAAATTAGGCATACACACACTCAATTAGAATGCACACAACACAAATCAATCATCACAATTGAAAAATCATAACGTACACATTGATTTTTAGGTGTACAAACATGGGCAAAATAGTGCACACACACCTAAAATTAGGCATACACACACTCAATTAGAATGCACACACATTTGATTTTAGTGCACACACACTTGAAATTGACCATCCAAGCATGCAATTAACTCAATTAGGCACCCAATTAGCAATCCACAATCACCAATTATCAATTGAAACTTGTCGAATTCATACGCCACCAAATCATAAAAATTTCGGCATTACGACGGCATGAAAATGAATAATCGCAAAATTTTCAATCCATAACATCAACATTGCATTGCATCAACATAGCATAGCATTACATTGCATCAACATTACATTGCATCATGGTGGGATTTCTACACAATTCTACACATCCCTAGATTCTAGGGAGATTGAGAATACCACCTTAATTACCTTCCATTGAAGATCGATTGAATGGTCGAATGCTCCAATCCTTCATAGCAAATTAGTAAGCTAGCAAAAATTAGTCAAATTAGCAAGGGGTTAGTGTGAAATTAGAGTGTGTAAACATACAATTGGCATACGGTGACACATTAGGAAATTATGAACACATTGCTTCATGCACACACATCCAAAATCCATAAAAACCATAAACACACAAGTGAAATTAGTGAGGAAACTTATTTGATTATGCCACAATTACACTAGCGTAGGGCATCGTCCCCGATAGCGGTGCCAAATGTTGGGGTCCCATCGTTGCATAGCTCCAATGACCAACAAAATTATCAATTCGGAGGGATGAGCTACTCGGCTAGGACATGGAAACACTCACACGGTTTGTGAGCTAATCATGGCAGCACAAATGGTTAACTCTACAAGGTGAGCTTCTTGGCCTATGGAGGCGCTAATCTGCAATGAAGGGCAATCTCCATATCCACTTTCCTTTACCTCTAATCAACCCAATCACACACACTACGATTGCAAGACGCACACAACATTAATCCTATCATGTAACACACTAATCGCAAGCACACACACATAGATCTATCGAACACCACACTCCAATCAAACATATATGCAAGCACAAGCAAAAGAGGACAATCACACAAGATTAGATAGGGATTAACCACTAATTAGTTAAGATCTAGCTAATCTAAGCATCATAGGCAATCATAAGAGAGGCATAGTGAAAGAGAATGAGTCATTGATTAGTATTGATCAAGTCTCATGAGCAAGGAGAAGCTCAAGGACTCCATAGCCACACACCTCAAGAGCTCTCACCAAAGAGTGCTCTCAACAAATGAGCTTAAGAACCCTAATTTCTTTTACACACTGCCTTATATACCTAAGGTAAAATATGCAATGTTCGGGCTCCCAAGGCCTTTAGGGCTCCACCACTTACTGTATTTGCAACCTACACACAGTAACTGAACTGTTCTTTACAACTTGGAACTCCGATTGAGCCCGTAACACATTAAAATATTAGAATGGCTTGAAATAAATTGAGAATTTACAATACATGACCATTTTGGGAAAATGTGGAAAATGTGTAACTCCAATATTTACTGCTTCTTGTATTCATCTTTGATGTACATCCGTATGTCTTCGGTCTTTAGTAGCTCCTATTAACTGACATTGACTTAGTTAACATTCAGTCATCACAATCTCAATTTGCGGTGTTCTTCACCTGGGTCAGATTTTGGACTATGTGGGCCATCTGGCACCATAGGAACTCCTTAATGTTCCAAGGAACTTCTGTTGACCCCTTTCCCTATTTCAAATTATCTCTTGGTCAAGCGTTGCATTTCTCCTATGACGCAGGAGACATCACTCTTGATACCTACATGATTTATTTGACTGTTTCTAGCCTTTGGAGCCTAATAGTGCTACACTTTTTGTATCCCTTTCTTTTCGTGGGTTTTCCTCACTTTGAGGTTTCCCACTTGTAGATCAATCAAAGCAAATTTACAAAAAAAAAAGTGTGTGTGAATGTAGAGCTCGCACCCTCCTTTGTAGGCTTCTTGTTGACTTGAAGCACCTTAGTCAGTAAGCTCCTCAAGAAACTCAAGCAGCTTAGTTAGCACATCAATCACCTCAATCCCCTTAGTGAATAACCAAAGCCTATGATTGGCTAGCCCTAGGCTTGAGCCAATGGGCTTGAAGCTAGAGTAAAAGGAGAAATTTGGTCTCCCTCTCTCTCTCTCTCTCTCTCTCTCTCTCTCTCTCTCTCTCTCTCTCGCCACACACACATATCCTCATTGTGTGTTGTGCACACAAGCCATCTCATTCTCCAAGGTTGGGAAGTAGAGAGCCTACACCAACAACTCTTGACTATGGAATGCAAATTCAACCAAGAGTCAATCTTCAAATCAATGCTCATCATCTTCATCATCTCCATTATTGTTCTCTAAGAGTAATAATATGTGAGGAGACTGCTTCTTTCGCGTATGTTACATCTTCTTACTCTTCACTTTCCTCACTCCCTATTAGCTCTCTTCACCTTTGAAGGTGTTTGAAGTCTTGGGATTGTGACCGGGGACAAGTTTATGCTGTTGCAACTAAGTTTGATTGTTGTTTTGAGGATAATATTGGTGTATGAAGCTTTCCATTTTCATGGCATCAACAAGGTCTCAAGGAACACAAAGAATGTATTGTATCAAGCCTCTCTTTATGGGAGAACATATAATACAAAAGGCTTTTGGAGGGGGGACCCGGCTCCAAGTAAATCCGGTCCTCAACTGTTGTCAATTTCTCTAATTCTCTCTCTTTTACAAGTATTTTTCATGCTAGGCTAACTTGGTGTCATGTTATATGTCTATCCCTAATCACGTACTCATGAGTCTCTATCTTCATTAGGAATTATCTTAATGAAAAGCTCACTACTGTCATTTTAATTCCGCTACAATCAACGTTATTAGCCTAATTTTGTTACATTGGTATCAGAGCTATTGGTTTATCTTTCTTTTTCAAAGAGGAGAGGTCCAAAAAAAATTCACGAGATGTTTCTAAGCTATCAATGAATAAGTTAGCATATACCTAAATTTTGTTAGCATGGATGATGATAATAAAGAGAGTAGAGTGAATATTGATGACTATAATTTTTCACATGAAGTTGCTACTAATGATGCCCCTATGCTTGTGAATTATATTGTCACTAGGCTACAACAAGCTAGGTGAAGTTTCTCAAAACCTTTGCACCCTTGGGATTCTCCAAACTCCCCAAGAAGAGAGAGTACTTAGGAAGCCTCTTGGTGAGACTTCCAAAAGAATACTTTCTTCGGTGAGAGAAGACAAGGAACCCTATGAAAGAGAAAGAAGTGAGTCTCCAAATCCTTTGGAAGATGTGGCTCCATGATGACAATGGTCACAAAGATCTCCAACTCCTTCTAAAAGGAAACGATCACCGCATAGTCCTTCTCCTCGTAATCCCGAGGAAGAGAGGAATCAAAGGAAGAAAAAGGAGAGAAAGAGGTTGACCTCTTCTCCATCTTCATTATCTTCTTCTTCGGAGAGAAAGAGGTCATCATCATCTTCATCATCATCACCATCCTCTTCTTTCAGATGAAAGTAGCGGCTTATCTCCTAAAGAGCCTAGAAGGAGAGGGCATTTGAAATATTATGCTTCTTGGAAAAGGTCCATCAAGCTCAAGAATTGCAAGGAGGGAGGAAATAACATCTCTTTTGTCACCTACGATGGCACCTTTGGTGCTATGGACAAAGTCTTGCCCTTCATCTAGTAATTTGATGCGGCCTTTGGAGATGAGGGCTTCATAGAGTCCTCTAAGCTTAGACATGTAGCTATGCATTTTCAAAAATATGTCAAACAATGGTAGGCTAGTCTATGAGCTAATGGCAAAGCTCCAAGGAAGTGGAAATCCCTAAGAGCTTCCATAATGAAGCACTTTCTTGCAAGCGATGCCGAAGACAAAGTTCTTACCAAATGGCAAAGTTTGAAGCTGTCTCCCTACAAGTCTATCCACAAGTGTTAAAGAATATGATGTTAAAGAATATGTCCATTGTGCTATGGGCGGCCGGACACTGACTATACTATGTTGTAAATATACTTTGGATAATAGTTCAAAGAGAAGAAGAGAAGAGCAGCTCGTTGAATGGCTGCTGCAGGGTAACGATTGTGTGTGTGTGTGTCTCGATGTGTGTTGGTGTGTATGTGTAGTCTTATTTCCTACCTTCTCCATCATCTGCGCACTCTACAAAGTGGTACCAGAGCTCAGTTTGAGGAGCTACAGTCGATACATAGGTTTCCGCAGCTCTGGAAAACAACAAAAAAGAGAGTTTTTTTGGTCATAACTCCCTCACCCGAACTCGGAATACAGTGATCCAGGAGTCTATCTTTATGTTTTTGGGCGATCCGGACGCATTGGCATGCTCAGATTTGCTAAAATCTGCAATTTTCTGCATCAAACAACCAGTTCACACAAGCATAGAAGATGTCCAGTTTTGCACTCGGCAGTAGATTTACAGGTTACAGGTGAAGAATTCAGTATTTACACAGGTTTTGGAGAGCAACATAGAGCTTTTGCATCATGATATTGTGTTATGTAAGATTATGTTTGGTTGTTGTGGGTCCGTTATGGACAGCCACCTATGTAAGAAAGGTTGTGGGAAGAAGTTGAGGCGGTTATATTGTCAGATCATTGAGTACTTTGTGGTTATGTATGGATATGCGGTCAATGTATTTTGGAAAACTGCAGCCTTTGTGAGGGTCGAGTGAGGTTTTTTGAAGCCTTGCCTTGGGAGCTTTGGTACCTTGGCAAGGTAGATTAGGTACTAGAGCGAACCCCCGACTGGCCCCGCGAAAGACCTCATATGTCGTTTACGACTATGGGAAGAAGGTGGATGTATGGATATGTGGTACAGGACAGCGTATGGATTGCATTTGTATACAGGTCCATGTGGACATTGTTTTAGAGTATTTATACATAGTACTGAGTCAGTCTGTGGCAAAGTGAGTCAGTGGATTTTCCCTTGGCAGTGAGAGATTTTCTGTCAGTGTTTATGAGTACTTTGGTTGAGATTGTCACTTGAGATATTGTCCAAATACAAACGAAAATCTGCCGAAATTTTGTCAAGAATCCTTTGGAAGAAATTGAGAGATTGAAGATGGCAGAAAGTTCAACTCAAGTCACACAGATTGTTGGAGAGAAGCTGACTAGAGAGAACTACAGCATATGGTCTTACAGGATGGAGAACTTTATCATGGGCAAAGGTTTATGGGATTACATCACAGGTGAACAAGAGTGTCCCGAGATTGGTTTGGAACCAAACAGAGAGAATGTTGAAGCACATAAAACATGGCAAGCAAGAGTAGAAGCTTACAAGAAGTGGATCGAGAATTCAAGGAAAGTGATGCATTGGATTTCACTATGCATTAGTGACTTCTTTATACCACATGTGAAGAAGGCTCAATCTCCAAAGGAAGCATGGGAGATACTAGCAAGAATGAACAACTCCAATACAGAACCACGAAAAGTTCACTTGAAGCAAAGGTTACATTGTGTATGGCGAGGAAATAGATCCATATCAGATTATGTGACAGAGATAAAGCAAATACAAGAAGATCTTGCGAGCATTAATGTTGAAGTTCCAGATGATGACTTAGTTTCAGTGACATTGAATGGTTTGGGACCGGAATACAAGTCATTGGATACATCTATATCTGTTCGAGGACACATGCCTGATTTTGAAGAGATAGTAAACCTTTGTTTGCAAGAAGAGGTGAAGTTAGGCAAGTCAGGTCCTTCTACATCAAATAACAATTCCAGAGATCAGGTTTTTTACTCTAGAGGTTGTGGAAACAATAGAGGTGGAAGAGGAAACTATGGTCGTGGAAACAATGCTGGAAGAGGTCAATGGCAAAACCAACAAAGTCAAAGTTACAATGATTATAGCCAAAGAGGCACGGGGAAAGCCCAAACCCGTGGACGTGGAGGTGGATGATTTGTACATCCTCAAAGAGATGGATATTGTAACAGATGTGGCATTTATGGTCACTCTGAAAGAGAATGTTACACAAGGCTAAATCAAAATCGTGATCGTGGTGGAAGAGGCCGAGGTTATGGTAGACATGGAGGAAAATTTGCTAGATACAATTCTCATGATCAAAATATATATGACAATAGATCGAGTGGACATTTATTTCCTATGGAGCATGTTGTTGGAAGCATGGTGGAGCCACATCATACAGATGATTGGTATTTAGATAGTGGTGCCACAAATCATATGACATATCATGGTGAATGGTTTGACAGAAAAGAGAAATTAGAAGAGGATGAGGTTGTCGCTACAGGTGATGATACTTTGCATCGGATTACACATGTTGGTTCAGTTCCATTGCTAGAAAAAGACGGGACATACAACACATTGGGAGATGTTCTATATGTGCCTTCAATCACAAAGAATTTAGCATCAATTGGACAAATGACAGATCAAGGGTTGCAAGTCCGTTTTAATCGTTATGGCTGCTTCATAGAGGAGTTTCACAAAGGCAGACCAGGCAAGATATTGGCACGTGGAAGAAAGAAAGGTCGCTTGTTCTCATTGGAAGCTGGAGATCCATGTTTACATAGTGGTATGTATGCAAACAAATCAGCCACTCAAGATGCTTGGGCAGAGTTATGGCATAAGAGGATTGGTCATGTCAATTTTAGAAGACTAAAGCATATGCAATCAAATCAAATTGTACATGGATTACCAAAGTTTGGCAGATTGAATATTGGTCATGTTTGTGAAGCTTGTCAATTTGGAAAGCAATCTCGTTTACCATTTCCAAAGAGGGGGAGAATTAGCCAAAGTCCTTTGGAAATTGTTCATTCAGATATTTGGGGACCTTGTGATCATGCTACGCCAAATGGTTGTCGATATTTTATCACATTCACGGATGATTATAGCAGAATGACATGGGTTTACTTTCTAAAGGCAAAGTTAGATGCATTTGAGGTATTCTTGGAGTTCAAAGTTATGGTTGAGAAAGAGAATGGTTGTCAAATTAAATGCCTACGTACAGATGGAGGGGGAGAGTACATGTCACACAGTTTTGACGATTACTTACGTGAACAAGGCATAAGAAGACAGATTCCTTGCATATACACACCACAACAAAATGGAGTTGCTGAGAGAAAGAATAGAGTCATAACAGAGATTGCAAGAGCCATGATGAATGAGATGAATATGCCATTAACATATTGGGCTGAAGCAGTTCATACAGCAGTACACATTATGAATCGAACACCAACAACTGCCATTCATGAAATTTCACCTTATGAGAGACTTTATGGGATCAAGCCAACAATTTCCTACATGAAAGTTTTTGGATGTGTTTGCTATGTTCATGTGCCAAATGAAGCAAGAAAGAAGATGGAGTCAAAGGCAGTGAAGTGTATATTCTTGGGCTATCCAGTTGAAAAGAAAGGTTACAAGTGCTATGATCCTACGACAAGACAAGTTTATGTCAGTAGAGATGTCAGATTTTGTGAGCATGAACCATGGTATAAACCAAAGCCAGTGATGATAGAAGATGAGTATGAAGAGAAAGAGAATGTGCATCATGTTGTTGATAATCCAGGACCATCAACAAGAACTATTTCAGGACCACATATGGCAGAGAAGAGTACAGGAAGTATCAACCCATGGAGTGGTCGTTTGCGAGATAAGAAGCAAGACGAGAAAGGCAAGAAGAAAGTGGTTGAAGAGAGTTCTGGAGATGAAAGCCTCGATGAAGAGCATGGTTTACCACATTTGAGGACACCTGGCAGTAAGCATATTGAGAAATATGTACCCCCATATGCAAGAGTTGAAGAGAAGAGTGCACCACAGTTGAGAAGATCAGAGAGGGTGCGTTATCCAGTTGATAGACTGACATACAACGGTTACATGCGTACACATTATGCATACATGGTTTCACGTGTGCAACATAAAGAGCCTACATGTTCTCAAGAGGCAATTGGAAAATCAGAATGGGAGTCAGCTATGGATGATGAGATGGATGCTCTTGTGAAGAATGACACTTGGGATTTGGTTCGCTTGCCAAGTGGAAAGAAAGCAATTGGTTCAAAATGGGTATACAAAGTCAAGTGCAAGTCAGATGGTAGTGTGGAAAGATACAAAGCGAGGCTTGTTGCTAAAGGTTATGCACAAACAAAAGGTCTTGATTATGATGAGACATTTAGTCCAGTTGCAAAGATGACAACAGTCAGATTGGTGATAGCAATGGCAAGTATGTTCGGTTGGAAGTTACGACAAATGGATGTGGATAATGCATTCTTGAATGGTGACTTGGAAGAAGAAGTTTATATGATACAGCCTGAGGGTTATCAACATCCAGAGTTTCCATATTATGTGTATAAGTTGAAGAAAGCATTGTATGGTTTGAAGCAAGCATCTAGAGCTTGGTGTGAAAAGATAACCAGATTCTTGAAGAAGATTGGATTTAAACAGTCTACTGCTGATCACTCATTGTTTTTGAAGCATGTTGATGGAGAGATCGTCGTTATTGTTATCTATGTTGATGACTTGATTCTCACTGGAAGTCATGATGAGCAAATTTTGCATGTCAAGAAGAGTTTGTTGAGAGAATTCAACATGAAGGACCTTGGTGAGTTGAGATATTTCTTGGGAATTGAAATTGTCAATACATTATCAGGAACTTGGATGATACAAAGACAATACGCGTTGGATATGCTTGAGAAGTATGGAATGACAGCATGCAAACCGGTTGATACACCTCTTGATCAAAATGTGAAGTTGTTTGATGATGGACATTACATTGAGGATGTCACTATGTATCGCAAGATGGTTGGAAGCCTTATTTACTTGACAATAACAAGGCCAGATTTGAGTTATGCAGTGGGTGTTGTGAGTCAATTCATGCAAAATCCATGTAAAAGTCATCTTGATGCAGTGAGACGGATTATGAGATATGTAAAAGCCACTGTCAATTACGGAATGTTTTATGAAAAGAATGGGAAGCTTTGTCTTTATGGTTACACAGATGCAGATTGGGCAGGAGATTTTATGGATAGAAGATCTACAAGTGGTTATGCATTTTCCATTGGAAATGGTATGATAAGTTGGAGTAGCAAGAAGCAATCAACTGTAGCATTATCAAGTACAGAAGCTGAATATCGTGGAGCAGCTTTGGCAGCATGTGAAGAGTCATGGTTGAGAGTACTTATGGCAGACTTTGGTTTTGAATATCTTGACAATGTCATTATATATTGTGACAATATTAGCAGCATCATGTTGGCAAAGAATCCAGTCTACCATGCTCGCACTAAACACATTGAGGTACATTATCACTTCATTAGAGAAAAAGTTTTGGCAAATGAGATTGATTTGGTGTATGTGAAGACAAATGATCAAGTTGCAGATATATTCACAAAAGCTCTTGGAAAGGAGAAGTTTTGCTACTTTCGTGAAGCATTGGGAATCCATCATATGCAAGCTCACTCTGAGCTTGAGGGGGAGTGTTAAAGAATATGATGTTAAAGAATATGTCCATTGTGCTATGGGCGGCCGGACACTGACTATACTATGTTGTAAATATAATTTGGATAATAGTTCAAAGAGAAGAAGAGAAGAGCAGCTCGTTGAATGGCTGTTGCACGGTAACGATTGTGTGTGTGTGTCTCGATGTGTGTTGGTGTGTGTGTGTAGTCTTATTTCCTACCTTCTCCATCATCTGCGCACTCTACGACAAGTATCTAACAAGCTTTGTGATTTTCATCTCAAAGCCACTGTTTACAAAAAGATAAGACTTTGGAGAATAGAAACAATAGTTTTTTGCTGGGCTATTTGAAGACATGACCAAATATGTCAATTCTCAAAGGCCTAGGATCATCTTTGCGGTCATACATCATACTATGGTCGCTTCATGAATCAATTTCCAACAAGGGGCTAAGAGGAATTCTAAGCCCATGGAAACTAAAGACCAAAATGGGGCTAAAGAGAAGAACAATTCTCAAAATTCTTATAAAGGCAACTGTAGCAACAACAACAAAGAAGCTAAGGAGAAAGGAGTCTACAAAGGTAATAATAGACTCTCCCTTGAAGAGCTAGAGCATTTTTGCAAAGACAACAAGTGCTTCAAGTGTGGGGAGCAAGGACATGGCTATCGCACTTGCCCCCAAAGAAATGCACATAATGAGCCACATAGAGCTTCTATGATTGAAAATCCAAAAGGAGACACTCATTGCAAATGAACTTTGCTTTTCTATGCTTGGGGAAAGGTAAGAGAGCATGATGCCAATATCCTTTTTGACCCTGGCTCAACTCACAAATTTATATCAATGGAGTTGGCTACCAAGCTAGGCATACAAGCTTTTGAGATGGGAGACATTGTGACTGTTGATGGGGTTTTCAAGGGGCAAAATGCCTCCTTTACTCCGTTGATTGGAAAATTGAGGCTTCAGGTACAAAGCTACATCAACAAAGAATATTTTTTCATCTCCCCTCTCCAGCATGAATATGTTATCCTGAGGTTATCCTAGGGGCACCATGGTTCCATTGCATAGCTGCCAATATGAAGTTCCCTAAAAGGAGAATATATTTTAAGTATAGGGAAAAGAACATGTACATAGATGCTAACGAGCCGGGTAGCACTAGAGCCATTTGAGGTCCAATGTGATGCTTGTGGTGATTGCCTTGGAGCATTTTTACTTCAAGAAGGGCATGCCATAACCTATGAGAGTCGAAGAATTAACTCTCACGAGCAAGTATTTTGGGCATACTATGAAAAGGATATACTAGCTGTTCTACATGCCCTAGACTCATGAAAGCACTATCTTTTGGGGACTCCATTCATCCTACGTACAGATCACCAAAGCCTCAAGTATGTTATGACGCAAACCAAGCTCTTCTACAAACAAATGAGGCGGGAATTTTTTTTTGGCAATTTAATTTTCATATTGCCCACATTTTTGGCAAGAACAATCAAGTGGCCGATGCACTATCACAATGGCCAAGAGAAAATGTGGTATCTATAACAACTCACAATGATTTATCTTTTATGATAGATGAGTATACTACTGACGCCGATTTCAAGGATGTTATTTAAGCCCTTTCCTTGGGGAAGTAAGAAGAGTTCGGGTTGGAATTTGGAAAGAAAAACCATGTCTCAACAACATTGCCATCTTTGAATCTTGTGCTATGAGCAACAAGTACCCAGTGTTACTGTTCACTGAGTGAACCTTTTTGGGTGAATGAAGTTAACAAGAGAACCTTGGCAAGGTTAGGATATTGCTGGGATTTTTGTTCTTAGGAAATGTGTGTGTGTGTGTGTGTGTGTGTTTGTGTGTGTGTGTGTATTTGCAAGCGCACAAACATATACCCACAATGATGGACACAATTAAATGGATGAGTAGTTGTGCATGTGCGGAAAAAATAGCCACAAGTATTGGTTATTGATGGAGCAAGCCAACCATTCACCTTGCGGGATGGTTATCTCTCAGACTATGGCAATAGGCTATGTGTTACTAACTCACTTTGTGAGAAAGTAATGTACAAATCCAATGATCCTCCTTATGTAGGGCATAGAGAGATTCAACCTACTCTTTGAGAAGTAGATACCTACTTCTATTGGCCCACTATGAAAGTAGACATACAAGAGTATGTTTCAAAATGTGTAGTATGCCAAAAGACAAAGTATGATAGAGGGAAGCAACTTGGATTGCTTCAGCCATTGCCAATTCCTAATTCAAAATGGGAGAGAATATCCATTGATTTTATCTTTGGATTGCCCAAGTCTATCCATGCAAATACAATAATATGGACAATAGTCGAAAGGTTTAGAAAACAAGCACATTTTATACCTATCAAAAAGACTATCAAGGCACACCAAATGGAAACCCTCTTCATATCTCAGGTTTTCAAATACCATGGCTTTCCAACATCTATAGTGTTGGATAGAGATTCTAGAATGACCGGTAATTTTTGGAAGGGTCTCTTTGTGAACCTAGGCACAAGGTTATAAAATTTCTTGTCGGCCTATCAACCACAAATGGATGTCCAAAGTGAGATAGCTAACCTTATGATCCTAGATCTACTAAAAACCTATGTCAAGGAAGTAGATCAACGCTCACAATAATGGAAAAAGTACTTACCCCTTGTAGAGTATGTGTATAATAACACCGTCCACACTTCTACAGGGAAGGCACCTTTCGAGGTCATAGAGGGAAGATCTAAAAGTCCCTTGCTACTTAAGGTACATGGAGAGATCTTCGTTGTGCTGATGAGAATAGCTAAGATCTACAAGAATATTTTTAAAAGATTAAAGAGTCTATATCCATCTCACACCAAAGGCAAAAGGATGCTATTGCTAATAAGCTCAGAGGAGCCTTAGATTTTAAGGAAAATGATTGGGTCTTGCTAAGGAAAACTATGGGCAAGAATCCTACTGGCCACCATAAGTATTATGTTAAATTAGCAAAAAGATACTACTATCCTTTTCAAATTCTTAAGCCACTCAATGAGATGTATTATCAATTAAAGTTGCCCAATCATTGGCTCATACACAATGCTTTCATGTGAGCCTACTCAAGCCTTACAAAGGAGAGCCACCAACGGAACCAATAAATGAAGACTCTCTAGAGATCGAGGATCAAGAAGAGGTGCTTCAACTTGAATATATCCTTCGACATGAAGACAAGGTGCTAAGACATGGTAAGATTATGTGATGGTATCTTATTAAGTTCAAAACTTATCCTTTTGAAGATGCCAGATGGATGCAAGGAACACAACTTCAGGATAATATGAACCTTGTGAATGCTTACAATGCTACACTAGAGTAAGCAAATGTAAAAGCATTTTAAATGAAGAATTTTTTTGTCTTATAAGGCTCTCTTTTTATTTTATTGTGCATAAATTTAAAAAGTATGCATGATTAGGATCATGTTTGTGGCAACAACGTCTACCAAACACCCAGTAGAACTTGTCACTCTACTCTGGGAAGTATGATATGCACTAAAGAGTAGACATGCTTGCAGCATCCGAGTCTCTCAAGCACAAAATGGATTAGTCATCCATTTTGGAATGATGTCATAGGGTAGAAAGGGATCCTTACCCGCTAGGAAATCATGGACTAATGGATAGGATTTACCTTCTCTACTTCATAGTTGATGACGACTATGATTTCAAGAGAGAGGTAATGTTATAAAATCTAATATCCACGTATCCCAAATTATTTTCCCATATTGAATCGATCATTTAATATGGGGAGATAAATGGGAACAAGAGTTAGGATACATATATGTGTTGCTAGACCTACCTCAACAGGGGGGATAGGAGGAGGGACAGTTATCTCTCAATAGGGGTCCAAAAGGAGATGGTCTACCAAAGAGCAATGTGCATATAATGGAGCTTAAAAGACCTTAGGGTTATCTTCAAAAGACCTCCAAAGTGAAGTGTTAAAAGTCCTTAGACCTAGTACCATTTGGTTAGACTATGGCCAACTTTAGGTACCTTAGACCTTAGGCAAGCTAGGGCTAGCTTGAGGTGCTTACTGACTAAGGTGCTTGAGGTGCTTACTAACTAAGGTGCTTGAGGTGCTTGAGCTGCTTGAGGAGCTTACTCATGACTAAGGTGATTCAAATCAACAAGAAGCCTACAAAGGAGGGGGCAAGTCCTAATTGTAGGGAAAGGAGAGAGAAAACACACACACACACACACACACACACACACACACACACACACACACACACACTCAAAAGCCACCTTCCACAAGAGGCATACAAGACACATGTCAGGCTCCGAGCTATGTTTCCCTCATAGTGTGCTTGAATCCTATTGGATGGCCTATAGGGAGGACCAATGAGAGAATTTAGATTCAATTAAATAATTCATTAAGCTCTCTCTTTCAAAGGGGGAAAGTAGGACACTTGTCCAAATGCTACCCCTATTGCTTGTTATGACCAAAGCCTATGATTGGCTACCCCTAGGCTTGAGCCAATGAGCTTGAAGCTAGAGTAAAAGGAAAAATTTGGTCTCCCTCTCTCTCTCTCTCAAACACACACACACACACACACACACACACACACACACACACACACACACACACACACACACACACACACACACACACACACACACACACACACACACCACGAACCACACACACATCTCCTCATTGTGTGTTGTGCACACAAGCCATCTCATTCTCCAAGATTGGGAAGTAGAGAGCCTACACCAACAACTCTTGATTATGGAATGAAAATTCAACCAAGAGTCAATCTTCAAAGCAATGCTTATCATCTTCTTCATCTCCATTACTGTGCTATGCTTTGCTCTAAGAGTAATGATATGTGAGGAGACTGCTTCTTTCTCGTATGTTACATCTTCTTGCTCTTCACTGTCCTCACTCCCTACCAGCTCTCTTCACCTTTGAAGGTTTTTGAGGTCTTGGGATTGTGGCCGGAAACAAGTTTATGCTATTGCAAGTAAGTTTGATTGCTGTTTTGAGGATAATATTGGTGCATGAAGCTTTCCATTTTCATGGAATCAACAAGGTCTCAAGGAACACAAAGAATGTATTGTACCAAGCCTCTCTTTATGGGAGAACATATAATACAAAAGCCTTTTGGAGGGGGGACCGGCTCCAAGTAAATTCGGTCCTCAAATGTTGTCAATTTCTCTAATTCTCTCTCGTTTACAAGTATTGTTCATGTCAAGCTAGCTAGGTGGCATGTTATATTGCTATCCCTAATCAAGTACTCCCTCTCCTTCATTACGAATTATCTTAATTTAATTCCGCTACAATCAATGTTATTAGCGTAATTCTCTTACACATTTGACTATCATAAACAAAATTTAAGTGAATTTTCTAACCACCAACAATGAAATCGTGTTTTGTAATGGCACAAGAGAGGTGCGAGTATGTTCCTCTAATTTTGCAAGCACGTCTAATTAAGGAGAATCTACAAAGATGCTCCTTAGCTTTGATGAGGAAAAAGGGCTAGACTGCACGTGGAGAAAGAGACAGAGAGGGTGTTTCCATGCGTCAAGAGAGAGAGAGAGAGAGAGAGAGAGAGAGAGAGAGAGAGAGAGAGAGAGAGAGAGAGAGAGAGAGAGAGAGAGACATTCCTTGCATCATGAGGAGTAGGTCGGAGATTTTTTCTGTGTGAGAAGCCAAGTACGTACGTGCCTTGCTGGAGAAGAAAACACAGGGATCTCTGTCGTGGCTGGCTGTAGGGGTTATCGACGGCAAGGCCGAGAGCTGCAATTCAATGCCTTCAAGTGTGCATACTAGAACCTGAAAGTTTCCATGGCGATAATGTGGGAAACGAGAGAAGGGGGGGAGATGGAGCAGCAGAGCCACTACCAGATGAATCATAGGCCAGAAATGGAGGGGCGATCGTTGCTCCTAGCTTGCACTCCATGATATGCCACCTATGCCATCGTCTAAAAGGCATGTAGGTTGAACGACCCTCAAGCCTAGGATCTATCAGTTCGCTCAAGGCCACATCATGACTCATCACAGAAAAGGCATGTTGGGCGCATGACAGGGGAGGCATGGTTGAGCACAACTAAGGGGTGATGCGTGCAATGCATGCGAAATCGTCAGGGGAGGGGAGATCTTGCTTGCAAAGTAGAACAACGACTTCGTGTGCATCGACTCGAACTAAGATCCGAGTGGTTTAACTTAAAAAATGCAAGGGATATTGGCCACAAATTAATAAGCGAACTTGGTATAGACCCAGTACCAAATTGTCAGTATCAACAATTAGAAAATAGTGTAAATCTTTATATGCATGAGGAATTTGTACATTTAAACTCTTCAACTAACAAAAGTAAGCTTTTGGACGATTGGAAAGTTATTGCTTACATTCTTAGTCAAAGGACTAACAATATCAATGATTATTTTTTATTTTATGGTGCAAAAACAAAGGGACAAAAGAGATTTTTGAATATCGTTAAGTCTCATTGCACAAGTGTTGTCAAAATAGAAGCAATGGACTTCATTTTTTATCTTCTCAAAAACTCAGAGTGTGCATGATGGTATTTGGACAGTCATTGGCCAATTTAGTATAAAGGCCCACTTTATTTCGGCAAGAAAACAGTTAGAGCCAACCATTTGGCTAAATTGTTTGTCTCACAGATTTTCAAATTACATGGTATGCATGAATCTATAGTTTCAGAGAGAGATCCCTGCTTTTTGAGATTGTTTTGGAGGGAAATCTAGGAGACTATATGCACATGAGTTAAAATCTTATCCTTGTTTCATCCACAGAAAGATGGGCAGTTGGAGATAGTCAATTCAGTGGTCATGGACTTGTTAAAGTCATACATCTCTGATCAAAAGACTCAATGGGAGAATTTTTTGTCCTTGGTGGAGTTTGCTTACAATAACACATCTCATACATCTACAAGGAAGCACCATTTGAGATTATCGAGGGTGTCAAGAAGGTTCCACCCATTTTCAGTACCAAAGATATGATATTTGAAGTAGATCAATACACACAAGATCTGAACACTGTTTTGCCAAGGTGCAGGAGGCTTTAGAGAAGTCGCAAGCATGACATAAGAAGGTAGCAAACAAGCATCAACGTGACTTGCAATAACTGAAGGAAGATGATTGGGTGAGAAGGCACGTTTATGAAAACGGAAGGGTAAGGAGAGGCTTTTTCCAAAGCTATGTTTGTGATACTATAGTCCTTTACAGATACAACAAAGGGCAAATGACGTATCCGTCACGTTGAATTCTTCAAATACTTGGAAGATTCACGATGTGAAACGGGGGGGCGGGTGGGGGGCACCATGTGCAAAAAGAACAGAACAGATTGAATAGACTTTAGATGCTTGAAAATAGCTAAACTGAAAGCATCAGCAGTCTCATAAAACATGGGCGTCTAAACAATGCCACATCAGCATGTCAATGTGATTTGTGGAATGCCTGTACAACAACCACGTCATCAGTTTTCATGCCATAGTGTGAGTGGGTGTGTGTCCTCTTTAATTTTAGGCCCCATCAGGCAAGGTCCCATAATTGGTTGCTGGGGGGTTAGGATTTCAATCCTAACCCTTCTTTTAATGCTTGCGCAATTCAACAAGGAATTATAAGTTGGTAAAGACTTCTTCTTCTTCTGCTTCTGCTAGGGTTTAGGCCCCTCGGCCAGGATCTACATGTTGGCTAGGGTTCATTTTGACCTACATATACAAGCAAATACAATTGTCAAAAATTGTCGCTTGGATTTCAACCTTACTAATCTCATAGGTACTAATAGGTTTTATGATTCAGTTGGATTCACGAAGCCAAGGGAATCACTCCTTCTAAGAAGGTGCTTCCCCATATTGCATCTAGGGGTTCCCAACGATGACATAGCAAGATCAATTTATAGATATGCATGTGTTTTTTGTGTGTCATACTATACAAGAGGCCACAAATCAATTCAATAATAGATCATCCCTGATTTTACAGCAAAAGAGGTCAAAATCTTACAAAAAGTCTTGATGGATTTCCTGGGACCACTAACACCTCGCTATGATACATGGCTGATCATTGCATAGTAATTTGGTAAGAGAAACATTACTCATGAAATGGATAGCCTACAAGTTTCATTCTCTGTTGCCAACTTTAGGCATAATGGGCATAAGCTCCACTCAGTGCATACAAATTACTGAATTAGGTGAACACTCACAACCTATATCCTCCTCACTCAAAGGACTACATATTGATTCCCAAAACAACGTAGCATCGTGACCTATATACTCCTCATCCTCACTCTAAAGACCCACATCATGACGATCATTAGTATCACCAATGTTGATTAACATATTACAAATACATGAAAATAGCATCCAAAGCATTGTGTTTTGTTAAAGGGATCCCTATCAAGGTTGACAAGCATTTTCTCGCTTTCATTAAGTGAAGGAATATAAATTTGTGGCTTCATTTGCGCAGGCATGGGCCATACATACAAAGCCCAGCCAATCTGAACACGTTCTTGTGTGTGCAAAATGGTGATGTGAGACGACTTCCCCCCCCCCCCCCCCCCCCCTCTCTCACACACACACACGCACACACACGCACACACACGCACTCACACACACACACACACACATGCACGTGCACGCGCGCGCACACACACACACACACACACACAAACTTACTTGCAATGAGAGACTCTAAACTCCATGCCTTGCCAAAGCACGGAACATCGCTGACGGTGTGAGAGAGTGTGTGTGTTTGTGTTGCTGTTTTTAAACTAATACATATACACAAAAGAACATATTAGTTCAAAAGACAATTGGATTTGGACAAGAGACAAGGAATAGCACAAAAACGACTCAGTATTTGATTCATTTGTGTACATTAGAGTAAGAATGAGGTATCATTCCAGTGTCTTTATACATAGGATAGTCAGGACCTTTTGATTCAGGGAGTGAAAGAGGATAGGTGAATCAATGACGGACAACAGCTAAGCCAAAAAAGATCCTAAGTAAAGATAGAGTCCTCACTTTCATCCATGTAACAAGATAACAAATTTGTTAGCCTTGAATACGTATCGTAGGTGTCGACAAACCCAGCAGTTGTTATCCATGTCCTACTTACAACCTTTTTTAAACTTAAACTACTATCCAAGTAATTTGTGAATGTCCAAAGGAACCACGGATATGAAGTTGTTGCATGTCTTTTTGAAAATACAAATCCAATGCCAAATAGCCTTTTATTTCTTTTTAGTTTTGGTTCTAATTTGAGATAAAAAAGGTCATCACTCCTTTTTAGATCCAATTAAGTTTAATAGGTTATTAATAGCCCCATCTTTTTAAGGAATTTTTAATATTTATTTACTTAGATTAAGTTCTGATTAGAAGGCCATTACCCCTTCTGATCCAAGTCTTTTATCCCTATTTTTGTCCCATATCGTTTTGTGTTTTGTACATCCACTTCATATGTATACGTTACAAACCATATATGATTTCCCCAACGAGTCAACAACGTACCATATGATCTTGAGTGCTCCATGTCTATCAAAGTAAGTACTCTCTCTTTAAAAATAAAATAAAATATTATATTAATGTATAATTTTAGACATCTCAACTGAGGGTATTTTTGGACATCAAACCAATCCAACATGCTGCCAACTGATTTTAAAAGGAGAAGGTTTCATCTCTTGAATCCCTAATCTTTTTTTGACGTGCTACCCCAAAATGTTGACTCAAGCACCACCATCCAAATCACCTCTGACAATGGTTCCCATTATTGTTTGATCTTGTAGTTGATCTATATGATTGGTACTTTGTCATATCTGATTATCCACTACCATTGCATTTGATTCTTTCTTCTTTTTCTTTTTGATGAAACTAACGTTCTTTTGATGTCATCCATTTCAATAGTCAGCTTCTGGATTCACTCACAAACTTTCACATATACTGGATCGTGTACATTCTAAGACCTACTATCTAAACTAGATGATATCCCTTCTAGAAAACTATCCTCGTAATGCCATGTCTCTGCTAGCCTCCTAAATCTCTTAGCTGATGAATCCATTCGCTTAAAGTCCTTAAATCAAATAGAATAGGTAGTTGAAGGTAAGATAAGAGAGAAATAGGAGAAAGAATGACAAAAATGAGTATTTAGATTGTTGCTTTTGAACTTTTGTCACCATATCTAGCTTATCAGCTTCGGCCATACCTCTTTCTCTAGGTTCTCCTCTAAGCCTTTTCCTCATTCCTTAAATTATATTCCAACACTATCCTTATTAGGTTTCATAATTGGGAGTTTCTTCTCCAAAGTTCCTAAAGACTTAAAAAAAAATTGTTGAATGGTTCTTGCATTTGAGCATTCTGGTCTTTCTGGCATCTTCTTCTGCATATCCTCAAGGATCTGAGCTACCAACGTCCTCTTCTCTTGCCACTCATCCACTTCTGTTGCCTTTACCTTGACCTTCCAAACGGCTCTCTATTTCTCCCACTTTTGAGCCTCTTCAATTTGCTTCATTTGAGTAGATGGCTCATCTTTGATGACAACTCTAGCAAAACTTCAGCACTCTTGGTTATCACATGCACCGAAAATGACACTACCACCTTATCCTTGATTACTTTAGCTTTCAAATTATTTGGACATTGAGTACAAAAAATGTTTGTATTTTCCACACATATACCATTTGAGTTGCATCCAACCTCTACCCATTTTGATAACATGCTCTTCCTGCCATGCTGCGTGGTACTAGCCCCATTGTCTATGTTCTTTGACATTTCTATGTCTATGTCATAGCTATCATGGACACATATTTTCCTTCCTTAAAAACGTGCATTTTGATTTTACAATTGTTCGATAAGTAGTCAAATAATTTACAATAAGTGCATTGGTAACACTCATCAGACCTATGCTCTTTTGACTTGCATTTAGTGCACCAACTCTCTACCTTTCCTATTGATTGTTTGTTCTTGGATATTTCACATATTTTCTTGGATAGTACCTTGATAATTTTAGTCCATGCTCCTTTCTTTCTACTCTTTGACCGGTCCTTGGGCTCACTATTTGGAAAAATTAAGCTGGTACTAGACACTTCAGTTGATGAATCACTGTCACTAGAACTCTTTGCAACCCTTCTCTTTCTTGGCATGTTGCTCTAACTTTACAGCCCTCTACACAAGATCATTAAACTTCTAAGTTGGTGTTCGTACATCTTGCTCTCTTAATTTATTTCTTTTGAACCCACTCAGAAACCATGCACGCATGCATTTTTACAATGGTGGTTCATTCAGATGCCTAGTCACTTGTCATAATAATCAATATCTAATTCTCCTAAATGATTTTGTCATATTAAACTGATCATTTAATGTGGGAAAGTGCCAGGGGAGAAAAAGCTAGAATATTGGTTAAGCTAGTAGACCGGCCACAATAGGGATCCAAAGGGGGGGCCATCTGCAAAAGAGCCATGTGCAACAATGGGCTAAAAAGACCCTAAGGTTCAGTCCATTAAGACTTCCAAAATGCTAAGGTTCCAAAATTCAAACGTTGTGTCCAAAGGTCAACCCTAGGGAAATTGGATGCTTTGTGGGTAACTAAAAAGTCTTTGCATATCCCTACATGGGAAGGGGCGAGCCCTTCTTCTAGGGTATGAGAGAGAAAGTCACACACACATACACAGGCTCCCTTTACACAAAGGGAATTAGGTACACATGTCAACTCCCTAGCCCAGATGCCCACAAGGTGTGCCCAATTCCTATTGGATGGCCTTGGAGGTGGACCAATGAGAATTAGGATAGAGTAAATATAGTTTAATTAATTTAAAAAACACTTAATAAAAGAACCAATGAGAATTAAGTCTCCTAGAAGACTATTGGACAGTCTCCCAAGGGGTCCAATGAGCATTCAGGACCCCAATGGCTTGCTTGATTCCTATTGGCCAGAAGGAAAAGGGGTCCAATGAGAGTTTAGTTTAATTATTAAATTACCTAAGACTCTCACAAAAGGGGAAAGGGGGACACATGTCAGAAGGCTATCACTTATGCTGCTTAATAGCCATTGGCTTGACTTGGGGAGGTCCAATGGGGAGCCTGCAAGAGCAAATAGCAAAAGGGCTCGCCCAAGAGAGAGAGGGGGCTGATTTTTGCAAGGCATTATCACACACACACTCACACAATCTCATGTGTGAAGAAAGATAAGACTATCTCTTCCCAAGCTTTAATGGAGAGCTCATCACCTACTCCAAGCTTGTGAGATAGAAGCCTACATCGACACACTCTTGGCTTGTGGATGCAAATCCAACCAAGAGCCAAGCTTCAATGCATGCTCATCTCATCTACCAACCTAATTACTAAGCTAAAGCTATGCTAATATGAGTGATTATGTGAGGAGATGTACATCTTTCTCGTAAGATACTCCTTCTTCCTCTCATTCTACTATCATACCCTGCTAGCTCTCACCATCTTCGAAGGTGTGTGAGGTCTTGGGTCTGATAACGGCGATAATTAAAGTTGTGTTTGCTAAGTGTTTTGCTAAGTGCATGAAGCTTTCATCTTCATTGCACTAGCAAGTCTTGAAGGAACACAAAGAATTGTATTGTACAATGTCTCTCTTGATGGGAGAAACCATAATACAAAGCCTTTTGGAGGGGGGACCGGCTCCATGCAAATCCGGTCCTCAACTATTGTCAATAGCTTAATTTCTCTCTCTTTTGAAAGTATTGTTGATGCTATCTAACTACGTGTTATGATTTTTGTTGCTCTCTCCACCCAAGCACTCTTGTAATTCTCATTAGGAATCTATTCTAGCCCACTTTGTTCATGCTAATTTCCGCTACACACAAGTTATTGGGCCATTAAATGTTACATTGGTATCAGAGCATAAGGTTTCTCTTTTCTTGCTCAAGAAGGGAGGTCCTCAAGCTAGCTATAAATGGTTGGTATTAGTAATTGCCTGTGAGTAAGTAGAATAGGGATTTTTCAGCCTTGCAGTGCGCCTGCCTTTGTGCAGTTAACGGGGCATCATTGTCGAGAGCTATGGTCTTAATAGTGGAGTCCTACGGGGCTTTCCTACGGCTTAACCACTATTGAGGTATTAGAAGCTTGACAGGAGCTGGTGCTGTTTTGGTGTTGAAAGACCCTCTCTTCTATTCCTTGCAATTAATGGTATTCCAGCCACGGGTACAGTAGCTTGAGTGCTTTTTCTAAAGGGGTAAAGAGGAGTAGAAACTAGGGCTTGAAGTGCCAAAGTACACCTAAAAGTTGTTAGAATGGCTGACAATAGTAAAGAGAGTGAAATTAATGTTGATAACTTTGATTTTGCTCATGAGCAAGCTACTAATGATGCTTCAATGCTTGTTAACTATCTTGTTTCTAGGCTTCAACAAGCCATGGGAAATCCATCTCTCCAAAGCGAAGTGCAACGGCAGCTCCGTGTTCATGGGATTCTCCAAGCTCATCCCCATGACGAGAGAACACCTAGGAAGCCTCCATGTGAGACTACCAAAAGAGGTCTCTCTCCGATTTGGGAAGAAGAAGAGAATCCGTACGAAGGGCTCAAGAATTTACTTCTTGATGATGCATCTACTTCCCAAAGGAGAACTCAAGATCCTCCACTGAAGGAACGAGAAAGAAGTGAGTCTCCCGCCACCTCGGCGGAGATGGCTCCACGAAGACGGCGGGCTAAACGCTCTCCATCACCACCAAAGCGGAGAAGACCATCACACTCTTCTACACATCATAATTCAAAGAGGGATGATAAAAAGCAAGAGAAGAAAAAGGCGAGAAAGAGGACACCCTCTTCTCCATCTTCTTCATCCTCTTCCTCTTATGAAAGTGATGGTGCAGACAATGAAGATCAAGACAAGAAAAAGGCGAGAAAGAGGTCACCCTCTTCTCCATCTTCTTCAAATTCTTCACTTCTGAAGAAAGTGATGGTGCAACCTTTGAACCATCAAAAAGAAGAGTCCATAGGAAATCCTATGCCGCATGGAAGAGGTCATCCAAGTTGAAGAAATTCAAAGAGAGAGGGAAGAGCATCTCTTTTCTTACCTATGATGGTACCTTTTGTGCTACAAACAAAGTCTTGGCCTTTATCCAACAATTTGATGCGGTGTTTGGAGATGAGGGCTTCACGGAGTCCTCTAAGCTACGCCATGTAGCTATGCACTTTCAAAAGTCCGCCAAGCAATGGTGGTCTAGCCTACGAGCCAACGGTGAAGCTCCACAAACATGGAAAGCTTTAAGAGCTTCCATTATGAAGCAGTTTTTGGCCATTGATGCCAAAGACAAAGTACTCACTGAATGGCGAAGCTTAAAGCTCTCTCCTAATGAATCCATCCAGAAATATGTAGACAAGTTTTAGGACCTACAACTCAAAGCCACTGTCTTTAAAAAGTTGGATTTTGGAGAGCAAAAGCAACAATTTTGTGCAGGCTTAACTGAAGAAATGGGGAGTATGTCAACTCCCAAAGGCCACGTACCATATCGGCGGTAATACACCATACTATGGTGGCCTCACGAATCAATTTACAAATGGGGGCTAAAAGAAATAATAAGCCCCCGAAAAACAAGGGTTCCAATGAGCCTAAGGGGAAGGACAATGTCCAAAAGTCTCCTAAGGGCAACTCCAACAAAGCTAAAGAGAAGGGAGTTTACAAAGGTAAGAACAAACTCTCTCCTGAAGAGCTTGAGCGTTATCGCAGGGATAACCGGTGTTTCAAGTGCGGCGAACAAGGGAATGCGTAGCGCGCTTGTCCCCAAAAGAACAACCACCAAGATCCTCCTAGATCTTCCGTGGTTGAAATCCAAGAGGAGGAGACTCACCAAACTCATCACAAAGGATCTCCTCTATGCCATGCTTGGGGAAAGGTAAGAGAACATGATGCTTTTATTCTCTTTGACCCTGGTTCTACTCACAATTTTATATCTATAGAGTTGGCCACCAAGCTAGGCATACAATCCTACGATATTGAGCTCTATTTCAGTGTACAAGATTTTTGTTAAAGATTTTCAAAATGAACCTAATGCTTTAGCAAAAGAAAATAAAAGCAACCAAAAGGAATTAGAGTTATCCAATTTTCTCAAGGGGTTTTAAGATGTTTTTATTGACGACATCCCTTGTGAGCTACCTCCTAAAGGAGGTAATGATGACCATGCAATTGAACTTCTCCCACAAAGTTCACCGCCTAATAAACCTCCTTATAGAGTTTCTCAAGCTTAACAAGAGGAGATTATGCGGCAAGTGCATGAGTTAGTTGAGAAGGGCATGGTTAAGCCTAGCTCATCTCCATTTTGCTCACATGTGCTATTAGTGCAAATTGAAGACGGCACATATCACATGTGTGTCGACTATAGAGCACTAAATAGGATCACTATCAAGAATAGGTTTCCCATGCCACGGGTAGAAGACCTATTTGATAAGCTACAAGGATCGACCTACTTCAGTAGGATTGACCTAAAAAGTGGCTATCATCAAATAAGGATAGTTGATCAAGACATTGTAAAGACCGCATTTCGCACCACATTTGGTCTTTATGAATACATTGTCATGCCTTTTGGCTTGACCAATGCACCAGCCACATTCAACCGCTTGATGGAGAAATTGTTCAGGCCTCATCGAACCTTCACGGGAGTGTTCTTTGATGATATTATCATCTACTCTAATTCATTAGACGAACACAAGCAACACCTCCAGGTAATATTTCAAGTTTTGAGAGAGAATAAACTTTATGTTAATCGAACGAAAAGTGAATTTTTCTTGCAAGAGATTCAGTATTTAGGTCACATTATCTCTCAAGATGGCATCCAAATGGATCCATCAAAGTTAGAGGTAATAAAAGGATGGCCTAAACCAATGAATCTTCATGAACTAAGAAGCTTTATAGGTATGTGCGCATACTATAGGCGCTTAATAGAAAATTTCTCACAAATTGTGAGACCACTACATGACCTAACAAAGAAAAGCGTTAGGTACACATGGTCTGCTAAGGAGAACAATGCTTTTGAAAAGCTTATCTCTCAACCTGTGCTTACACTACCGGATCTCTCAAAACCATTTGAGGTCCAATGTGATGCTTGTGGTGATTGCCTTGGAGCTGTTTTTGCTCCAAGAAGGGCACGCCATAGGCTATGAGATTCGAAGGCTGGACCCTGTTGAGCAAGCTCTAGGCATATATAAAAAGGAACTCCTTGCACTTCTACATGTCTTAGACTCATGGAAGCACTATTTATTGGGGACTCCTTTCATTCTGCGAACGAATCACCAAAGTCTTAAGTACTTCATGACGCAGACCAAGCTCTCCGACAAACAAATGAGGTGGGCAAATTTCCTTTCGCAATTTCATTTTCATATTGCTCACATTGCTGGCAAGCATAATCAAGTAGCTGATGCACTCTCAAGACAACAGAGAGTGAACGCGGTTTCCATAGCAACTCACAATGATCTATCTTCAATGATATATGAGTATGCTATTGATCCCGATTTTAGAGATGTGATTTCAGTCCTTGCATTAGGGAAGAAAGAGGAACCATTTACTTTACAAGATGGTTATCTTCTCTATGGCAATAGACTATGTGTTACTAACTCACTACGTGAGAAAGTAATGTATGAATATCATGCTCCATCTTATGCGGGGCATACAGTCTACCTTAAAGGGAATTGAAACATATTTCTATTGGCCTACCATGAAAGTGAACATACAAGAGTATGTTTCTAAATGTGTGGTATGCCAAAAGACAAAATTTGATAGAGGGAAGCAACTTGGATTGCTTCACCCTTGCCAATCCCTAATTCACCATGGGAGAGCATATCCATGGATTTTATCTTTGGATTGCCTAAGTCTATCCATGGGAATACGGGAATATGGGCGATAGTATACAGGTTCAGTAAACAAGCTCATTTTATACCTGTCAAAAAGACTATGAAAGCCCATCAAATGGCAACCCTCTTCATTTCACAAATTTTCAAGTACCATGGCTTGCCAATGTCCATAGTGTCGGATAGAGATCCTAGAATGACCAGTAATTTTGGAAGGGTCTCTTTGAGAATTTAGGAACAAGGCTAAACTTCTCTTCGGCCTATCATCCACAAAAAAAAGTGAAAGAAAAGCTAACCTAACATCTCGATATACTAAAAGCCTATGTAACGGAAGTAGATCAAAGATCCCAATGGGAGAAGTACTTACCCTTAGTGAGTATGCTTACAATAATACTATACATACTTCCACGGGAAAAGCACCTTTCGAGATAATTGAGGGAAGATCAAAAAGTCCCTTGCTACTTAAGGTACATGGGAAGATCTTCGCTGCAGATGAGTATAGCCGAGACCTACAAGAATCTTTTCAAAAGATTAAGGATTCTATGTCTATATCTCACAGCAAAGGCAAAAGGCTGCTGATGACAAGCACAGAAGAGCCCAAGCCTTTAAAGAAAACGATTGGGTCTTGTTAAAGTTTCCCAAGGCTCGATTAAGGCACACGACGGGCAAGAATCCTACGGGCCACCAAAAGTACTATGCTAAACTAGTAAAAAGGTACTATGGTCCCTTCCAGATTTTTAGGCCAATCAATGAGTTGGCCTATCAACTCAAGTTGCCCAATCATTGGCTCATACACAATGCTTTCCATCTGAGCCTATTAAAGCCTTACAGGAGAGCCACCTCAAGAACTAACTATTGAAGACCCACCGGAGATCGAGGACCAAGAAGAGGTGCTAGATGGATGCAAGGCATACAATTAAAGGATAACCTAAACCTTGTCAATGCTTACAATGCTTCCCAAGAGTAAGAAAATGTACAAAATGTTAAAAATGAACAAAGTTTTTTTTTGTCTTATAAGACTCTTTTTTCTTTATTGTGCACAAAAAAGAAGTAATATGCATGCTTAGATCAAGTTTGCGGAGACGACGTCTCCCAAACACCAAGTAGAGCTTGGCACTCTACTATGGAAGACTGATAGGACTAATGTGCAGACATGCCTGCGGTAGCCTCAAGCTCTCAAGCACCAAATGGACTAGTCATCCATTGTGGAATGATGTCGTAGGGTAACATAGGGATCCTCTACCCGCTAAGAAAAGGACTCATGAATATGCTTTATCTTCTCTACTCCATAGTCGAGGACGACTATGATTTCAAGAGAGAGGTTATGTCATAATAATCAATATCTAATTCTCCTAAATGATTTTGTCATATTAAACTGATCATTTAATGTGGGGAAGTGTTAGGGGAGAAAAAGCTAGAATATTGGTTAAGCTAGCAGACCGGCCACAATATAGGGATCCAAAGGAGGGGAAAATAGGGATCCAAAGGGGGGGCCCTCTGCAAAAAAGAGCCATGTGCAACAATAGGCTACAGAACCAGGTGGGTTCACCCAAATGAAAGACCTCCAAAAATGCAAAATTAAAGGTGTTCCAAAATCAAACGTTGTGTCCAAAGGTCAACCCTAGGGGAAATTGGATGCTTTGTGTGTAACTAAAAAGTCTTTGCATATCCCTACATGGGAGGGGGCGAGCCCTTTCTTCTAGGGGATGAGAAAGGTAGTCACACACACACACACACACACAGACAGGGCTCTCTTTCACAAAGGGAATTAGGGACACAAGTCAGCTCCCTAGCCCAGATGCCCACAAGGTGTGCCCAATTCCTATTGGATGGCCTTGGAGGTGGACCAATGAGAATTAGGCTACAATAAATCTAGAATTAATTTAAAAAAAAAAACTTAATAAAAGAACCAATGAGAATTAAGTCTCCTAGAAGACTATTGGACAGTCACCGAAGGGGTCCAATGAGCATTCAAGAGCCCAATGGCTTGCCTGATTCCTATTGGCCAGGAGGCAAAGGGGTCCAATGAGAGTTTAGTTTAATTATTAAATTACCTAAGACTCTCACAAAAGGGGAAAGGGGGACACATGTCAGAAGGATATCACTTATGCTGCTTAATAGCCATTGGCTTGACTTGGGGAGGTCCAATGGGGAGCCTGCAAGAGCAAATAGCAAGAGGGCTCGCCCAAGAGAGAGAGGGGGCTGATTTTTGCAAGGCATTATCACACACACACTCACACAATCTCATGTGTGAAGAAAGAGAAGACTATCTCTTCCCAAGCTTTAATGGAGAGCTCATCACCTACTCCAAGCTTGTGAGATAGAAGCCTACATCGACACACTCTTGGCTTGTGGATGCAAATCCGACCAAGAGCCAAGCTTCAATGCATGCTCATCTCCTCTACCAAGCTAATTACTAAGCTAAAGCTATGCTAATATGAGTGATTATGTGAGGAGATGTACATCTTTCTCGTAAGATACTCCTTCTTCCTCTCAATCTACTCTCATACCCTGCTAGCTCTCACCATCTTCGAAGGTGTGTGAGGTCTTGGGTCTGAGAACGGGGATAATTAAAGTTGTGTTTGCTAAGTGCATGAAGCTTTCATATTCATTGCACTAGCTAGTCTTGAAGGAACACAAAGAATTGTATTGTACAATGTCTCTCTTGATGGGAGAAACCATAATACAAAGCCTTTTGGAGGGGGGGACCGGCTCCATGCAAATCCAAATCCGGTCCTCAACTATTGTCAATAGCTTAATTTCTCTCTCTTTTGAAAGTATTGTTGATACTATCTAACTAGGTGTTATGCTTTTTTTTTGCTCTCTCCACCCAAGCACTCTTGTAATTCTCATTAGGAATCTATTCTAATGAAATGCCCACTATGTTCATGCTAATTTCTGCTACACACAAGTTATTAGGCCATTAAATGTTACATCACTCCTTAATCTTTTCCACATAGCGTATGATAGACAACTTACCCTATTTGATCTTATCCGATTGCAAAGGATTCATTCATCTCCACGGTTTTCACTATACTCCATCAAGAATTCCTTCTTCAACATACTATAACTTCAAAGCTTACATGCTAAGTAGTTTTTAGGTTGAAGGGACCTTAGTAAGTACCAAAAGGTGCATGTGTTTCATTGGAAACAATGTAATTGATTGTATTGATATGCAAGATGGGATCTATTATGACAAGTATGGACTACTTATGGTGTATCATCATTTTTGTATGCTCTGATAAATGCTAATATATTCCCACTTTCTCTATGTATGTGTGATTACTTTTTGGTCTTTTGTACCGTACTTGCGGTATGATGTTGTAAGTTTTGTATTTGATACTTTGCCATGACACCCGAGTAACACTGGTGGCGATCATGATCAACCACGAATTGACAAAACCTATGGAGTCGGGATCCATGGTGCTGACTACTGAGGCACGATGTGTACTATGTTCCGGTGAATGGGGTCTCATGGTTTGACTCCCATTTCCATTCCACCAAGATAGAGACAAAGGTTGGAACTGTTCTACGTAACCTGGGATGCCACTCTAGAGGAACCAAATACCCGTGCAAGGGAATGTGTGTTTGAAGGCAAAACGGTGAAAGTCACAAACACATCGGCACAAGTAGACCTGGTAGAATTGGTTTGGCTTATGGATACACATCTGGGGTCCAAAATAAACACCAAAATTCCTACAAATAGCCCCTCTTTCTTTGGACAACAATTATGATTTTGATGGTGCGAGTGTATCTGAATCGCTCTTTTTTGCCTTGGTCACATTAAGTCTTGGAGGGAGTGCTTCTGCAACTACAAAAATTGTACTAGGTGTAAATGCAAGCCTAGAGCCTACAACTATCGAGTCTTTGATTCTAGATCCACTCGGACCCATAGGGGGGAACTAGTGGCCTTGTAAGATTCTCATCCAGAATCCCTATTGTCACAACCGCACCTATTTTGATTGTACTTTTTGTAGGAGTTTTTGGCATGGTAGTATCCAATAGCAAGCACCATGGGGTCAAGTATAGAAAATTTGTGGGCAAAGTGGATGAAGATCTGGATTATCTTGCACTATCCTTTGAAAAGCGATAGGCACTATTGGATGGCAGTAGTGATGTAGTGCATAAGGAAGCGGTTTTTTGGAACCACCCTAAACAAGAAAGCTTCAAAGTGGCTATTAGAATATCTATCTGACTATTTCAAAACATTTTTAGTGTTGGATCTTGAGGGAATGAAATCAGATTACAAGATGTTGCTAGGCCAACCATGGCTCGACAGACTAAGGTGAAAAATAATTAGGCAAAGAATACCTGAGTCATATGAAGAGAATCAAGAAAGGTTTAGATTTTGTATCAACAACACAATTATGTAGACCCCACCTATTGTGGCCAAACCAGTGAATATGATGGAAGGATTGACGGATATAGAAGAAGCCAAAATTATTTGAAGGTAAATCAAGATTTGAGTGGCAATTTGGATGGTGGAAGTGGATGCAAATCACATCCACCATGCAAATTGTATGGTGGATGTGG
>NW_028221431.1:62876-137450 GCF_014529385.1 Adiantum capillus-veneris | reverse complement strand
ATTTCGGTTGACTACCAAGTGTAGAGCAATGCTCGCACTCGACAGTGATTTAGGTAGTAGAATAAGAATCTCTTGCCTTGTGTAGATCTTGAACCACTTTGAAAGTGATGCAGGTAGGGTAAATCGAAATAACATGCCAAGTGTAGAGTTTGACCCACACTTAGAGGTCAATTGTAGAGTTTACTCACACTTGAAGGGTATAAAGATATGAATTAGATGATTCCTCGTCGTGTGTAGAGTGAAAGCTCACACTGGAGATTAATGTTTAAGATTTAAATAACAATATGTAGTGAAACAAAATTCAATAACTTAGATTTAAATTCTAAAATGATAGAATTGTTAATGATTATATTTGTAGACATCGTTAATGGTTGTTGTTTTAAATATTATAGCAATCGTGATTATTTGATTTTTAAATAGAATAGCAATGATTGGTATAGATTGAAACTAATTTAAACCATAAAGTTGATAGATAATTTTGTTGATGCTTGTAGATTCCTTTACAATGTGGTGAAAAGGATGTGAGTAGAGCTACGTAGATGAATCGATAGCAAGAAAGACCTCATCAAAGAGGTGTAAATGTTATGGCCATAAATTCAGTGGGAATGCACACAAGATAAAAGAACATGTGATAAAAATTCCTAGTAATGTGCTAACTTACAAAAATCCTCCTAAAGGTATCCAAGAAAATTTTCTTGAATGGACGCTTAAAACAAAGAGAATGCTTACTAAAGGGAAAAAAAACGCCGGTCCAAAAGTGATGAATTCATTGACTAAGAGGGATGTGGAGATGACGGAGAACTTCTAGTCTTTTTAATTGAAAGAAGAACAATACTATATGCCTTTGTATTGCCTATTGTAAATTAAATTAGATATTAGTCAAGAATAAGTATGCAATACCGAGGATTGAAAAGTTACTTATCGATTACATGGAGATTCTATTTTCACGAAGATTGATTTTAAGTCTCGCTGTTATCAAACCCAAATCAAGGAGAAAGATATACCAAAAATAGGATTCAACACTCAATTTTGACATTATGAGTCACAATTATACTTTTTGAACTTACATATGCTCCAACAACTTTCAACCGCCCCATAACCGATGTGTTTAGAGAGCACCTTGATGATTTTTTGCTTGTTTTCCTCGAAGAATAAGGAAGAACGTGAACAACATGTGCAATGCATACTTGAACTTTTACGTCCAAATCGACAAAAAGAATCAATGATCAAGTTTACCGACTATTGTTACCATTGCATATCAAGGTATATGATATTTTCCATGTCAGAGGTATGTACCTGATTCAAATCACATTCTTGACTATCGACTTTGATCGATAGAACTTTTGAAATCATTCTGAGTCTATTCTTCAAAGTAGAAACAAAACTTCTTTGTAAACAGACCATCACTACACCTTGTCAAATGGTCAACTTATCCTGAGAAGGATGCTATCGGGAACATGATACTGTATTGAAACTTAATTATGTAGACATTATGTTGAGGTGACGACACCTCGAATTTTATGAGTGTGGGAGGATGTAGAATTCCAAATTTTTTGTCTCTTTTAAAAATAGAAAAAAATGGTTTCCAATGATCGCTTTTTAAATTTTTGGTTTAATGTTGTAAGGTTTTAAAATGAAAAGCAAGGCCATTTTTTTGTTCCAATGGACGTTTGGTTCACTTTTTTCTTAATTAGCTTTTTCTTATTTTATTGTAAAAAGCACAAGGCCACATCCTTAATCTACGAGTCTCGAAAATGTTATGGTTCAATTTTGTAAAAGAATTATTTTTCGAGTGTTTTTTGTGTTATTTTTAGTTTTCATGCTTTTCGATGCAAATTGAGTCCGTTTTCTGTTCAGATAGATGAAGGGGAACTATGGTTCTTTTTTTTTTTAAGCTTTTCATGCTTTTTAGCATTTTCAAAAAGGCAATACTTTTGAAAATAATCTAAACCTAAAAATAATATTTTTAATCACCATTGAATGAAAAACAGTTATACGATGAAGAGACGGAATTAAATGGTCATATGGTGAAGAGATGGGATTAAATAGAATTTTTACAGGGATTATTTTTATAAAAGAGAGGAATCGTAAATATGTTAAGACGTTATAGAAATGTCATAATTATGCCAGAGTATCACGGTGCAGCTTAGTTAAGTTACAGTTACATTACTTACTAGGATACTATTTTTATTAAACAATTTGCAACAAAAATTGAAGGGAAAGGGCCGAGAGTTCAGTCCTAAAAGTAGTGTCCTATTTTTTGAAAAGACCCCCAAAAGCTACAACTATTCCTAGCAAGAGAGGAGAGGCCCTATTTTCTGCTTGGGGCACAAACGGCAAGGGTGCTCAGTTTTCAGTGTCGACAATTGCATAGACTACCACAAGACTATACATATATATTATACAAAACGGTGCAAGCTCTCCATCACCATCTCCATAAGAACTTATCTCTCAATCACGGAAGAAGAAGAAGAACACACTCTCTACTTGCTTACTATATTCTCTTCTCTTTTCACAGTGTATCTCTACATCAACTTCATGGCAAAAACCTCTACATAGCTCTCATCACCGCTCTCTTATGGTAAAATTAGAAGCCTTTAGAAAATCATTGAAGATCAATAATCACTTCTTGATCATAGTAAGAAGCTCTAAACTCCAGAGTCATCATCTCTTTCTCTCTCTACTTGGCTTCAGTGAAACGACGTTGTAGATGGTTCCTTTTTCGTGTACATAAGCATGTATGGGCTTTCCGAAGGTGTATGAGTATTTTCCATGCTTATTTTATCATATTTAGTATGTTGATATATGCATACAATTGTTTATGATCATGTAGGCACATAGAAAGCGCTCTTTGTTTCATGTCACATAAGTGATAGAGACATTGTTTTGGTCGTGTCTCCTAAACCACTATGAATCACGTTGAATCCTTTGAATTATAAATTAAACACATTATTTATCAAATTTTATCTTCGTGTGTCACGTGAAACTTTTTCACAATTAAACAGTTATGGTCAAAAAACAGCATATTGTCAACTACACTTAGTCCAATATTTTGGACCACATGCTCCTTGGAGAGCCACTATATAGATTCATCGGATGAGAAAATCCACTTAACCAAATCAAGTACTTGATTAAAGTTGATGATAAATGTATTTAAATCATGTGAGTTACTAACATTTTTTTGTAGTAGATTACATATACGTTTAGAGGTGCTACCAAGGGGGAGTACCATATAGAGTCGTGAGATTGATGAGTAGTTCATATATGTTTTATACTTTGTTTTTTTGAGTTGATTTCAAGTGTTTGATGTCCGTAAACTTATATTTGGGTATATGATAAGTCAACCCAAAACGTATGGGCAATTATGCATAAGGTGGCTTTCTTTTCGTATAACGATTGTTCGTACGAGTCTCGTATGGGTGAAGTGATATGATAAGGTGTTGTTCTATGTTATGGAGTTGAGCTCCATGCATTCGCTTGAGGCCAAATATTTTATTTTGCATGTCATACATACACCCAAAAATAGGAAACATTTGTTTTTCATATATATGTGAAGTTATGCCATATGCTTGATCAGAGTGGTGGATTGTTTTGCATCATGATTGGATGGATGTGGTGATATCATATGATGTATGTAATCATGGATAGATGTGTATGTCTCATGCACATACTGCTTTCTGCCCTTTTGGGTCAAAGCTAGCTCTAGTGCAAGCAAGTGAGGTGGAGTCATAGTCCATCACTTATGCATGGTTAAACATTATCAAAATGGGATTTTGAGGTTGTTTTTAGTCACTGGTTAAATTTACGCATAAAAGTTTATATTTTAAGATCTAACATACATATCTTTAAGGTTCATTTATGTTGGCTCGGTTTGGCGACAGCATGTATAGTCAAAGCTCCAAGTGTGGGAGTTGATTCAGTAAAAAAGATGGTTTATGGTCAAGAGTTGAGATCCCTCATGGATTATGGTTGTGATTTTGATTGTGAAAGTTGGTGTGGCTCTTGGATCATTTTTGGTATGGTTGTGTTGCCAAAATATTATCACAGCTATGTTATATGCTAAAGTGGTTTTACATGTTGAATGTGCATCACTAAGAGTAGGATGGAATACTCAACCCATATAATGTGATTGGATTGTGATTCATTGTCTTAGATTGGTTTATGATATGATTTTGATGGATTATGATAGACGTATATGGGATCATGTACAGTCTGATTGTTATGAAAAGGATTGTTTGTTCATATGTAAGATGCTATTTTGGTCAGACTCGTGAGTTAAGTTTCTCATGACAACATCGCTACAAGGTTAGGATCACTTACATTGCTTAGCCTTAGATGTAAGGGTCGATGACATGGGACTTTGCTAGATCGAGGGTAGATCTTCTTCTTTTTGGCTACGCTCATATATACGCTTAGTGCATCAGGGGTTGAATAACCTATATGAAGAGGATCGGGGAGCACCACAGACGGAGAGTGAGAGAGAGAAGGAGACACACGACACACAGATATGGGTGGGGAGACTCAAAGAGTGAGCAGCCCCCTATACACTTATGTTATGTATAAGGTATACAAGTCAGTGGGCGCCCAGACTTTGGGCGGCCGGGCAAGGCACAGGCGCCTATACCCCAACAACCTCCCACTTAAAGGCGACTGTGCCTTTAAGCAAGGGAACCTAGTCTAAAGACTAAAAAAGGTGAGAGAAAACCACTCTCAACCGATGCCCACTGGCTAGCTGCGATCGTGTACATCCGGCTGTCCTGCTCCCGTGTAAGTCCATACACCACCAGACATACCGCATACGTACTGCAAGTATGTACGCAATACCTGCATATCTCCCTCGTGCACTATGCCATCATCAGTCAACAGACGACTGACAACCCCAGCTGCAAATGCTCCCACTGCAGCTGCGATAACTGGTCTCAAGATCAGCATCTCATACATGAGACCACCGAATGCCGATGCAATGCTAGCGGGCCCTGCTAGCTCTACGGAGCATGCATCAACATATATATCCCTGGCAATAGGCATCTCTGACTGACAAGGCGCGTCAACCACATGCATCTCATGACTGTCCGCAAAAGACGCATCAACCTGTCGTGCAACCTCAGAGCAAACCAGCTGCTCTAGGTGTCTACTGAAAGACATATCCTGCACAACTATATCCCCATGCTCACTGTCAAGCATAGAAAGAAATGACTGCATAATCGCTGACATCTCAGTCTCCTCTGCAATCATCCACTGCAAACATGACCACTAAATCTGCTGTGACTCACTAGAGCTCTCATGCTCTAACTCTGTATGCATAGACTCTTGCACAACGTCCTCCTGTCGTGACTCACTAGAGCAAGACCGCTCTACCTGTCTATCCTGTATAGAAGTATCTCGCACAACTGACTCTCTGCTTTGCTCAGTCACTAGCAAAGCATGCATGTCTGACTCTGTCACCTCTCTGTGTGACTGCTCAAGTCGTGCCCCAACTGTGTGCACAACGAGCTCACTACTCTGCACTCCATGCAAAGCATCCTGCAACCCATAAGCAAAAGAGACTCGCCTGCTCTCTCGCTCTCTACCTGGCTGCGTGATCACAGAGACAACACCGTCTCTCGTGTGATCCACATGCAATGGGTAACGTGTACCACTCCTGGCACCTCTCGCAATCACTAGCGAACCCAAATGCATCACAAAATCTCGCTCTCGTAGCGAAATCTGACATCCACAATCTCTTAGCTGACCAATCGAGATCAAACTCACTGTCAAATCTGGTACATAGCGCACATGTCGTAACAAGTAAGATGCACCACTCGGTAATGACAGTCTCACATCTCCTGCACCTGCTATCGCATGCACCGATCCATCGGTCAAACGTACACTACCAAGCATCCCGCTAGAATAGCTACAAAACCATGCACGATGCGGCGTGACATGAAACATAGCATCTGCGTCTAGCAACCATTGCGAAGGGAGTGCACTATCCACATGTATAGCATCTCGTGCATAGCTCGAGGTAAAAGTGACATCCCCGTCACTAGTATACTCCGACACTACATGTGCCTCAACTGTCAAAGCAACTGAGTCCATGGCATCACTACATACATCTCTGAGACTGCCATGTCTCCTACGATGTCGCATACGACGAAAACAGCGCCGTCTAACGTGTCCAGAATGACCACAATACCAACATGTCACCTGTCGGCGTGCTCGTGAACGTACATGTCTCACACGAGTCCGTGATGACTCAGATCTATCATACATATCATGTAATCTGCGCCAAAGTGCTCTCGAAGTAGTCTCATACATAACAAGAGCATATACAGATTCCGCAAGGTGCAAAGAGAGTGTAGATAGTGCCATCTCCTCTAGCTTCTGCCACTGATCGTCAGACATGTTTGAAGGTCTACCTGCATCACCACTCAATGGTCGATGCAACCCTCGTTGTGTCAATGCATCAAGCATACACTCTCTCCATGCCGCAAAGTCTGACCCATCAAACACGCGCATCTGTGAGAGGTCACAATCTGATCGATCACCTGTCTCTGCCATGAGCACAATGTAGCAAACTAGAAAGCAAAACCACCTCACCAACAACACCTGGAAACTGTCTACCAATATGGCCAGAAACACAATGTAAAACCTGTGAGACACACTCCAAAATAGAGCTCCCGCAATGTCAATACAAGCCTCGCCTGCTCTAGTATCACACTGCAATCTGTGAGCTAATCACCAAGCCCACACTGTGCGGTATCGATGCATACACACGCTATCGATGCATACACACGCACAAATCTCCCACCTGCAGAGAACACCGCACGCAAATGCTGAGTGCAACCCGCAATCTCTACCTAGATCGCATAAATGATGCGCATAAAACTCCTGGGAAATTTCGCCAGAGTTTCGTCAATAAAACGGCCACAAAACCAGTAACCAAACTGACTGCACGCTCAAAACCATGAGCAACCAAAGCGCATCAAACCGCACTCCAAATGCATGCACTAATCTCCACACTTTGCATACATCATTGCAAACACCTGCAAATCTAGTACACAAATTTCTGCTCTACGTGTGACTGCCAAAAAACATGCTCGAGGCATACATTGCCGAGCTCAAAATGCAATCACATTAGTCTCCCTAAGCATCAAACCACATAAGGCATACATCGTATCCTCCCACCTGTGAGGAAACTTGCAGCAAATATCACTCTCACATCTGAGAGCAAACCATGTGTAGAATCCTCGACACACAATAAACAACAACTGCTGCTGCAGAAAATTCAGCGTTCATAATTTTGAAATTCTGATATGACGAGCGCGTCCGGAGCATGCCAAAACCCCAAGGTAGACTCCTGGATCATATGTATCCGAGTCCGGGTGTGAAAGCTATGCCAAAAACAGTGTTTTTGGGACCCGAGAGTGCACAAATAAACTTGCTGCTGTACCTACTATAATTCAAAGCATAATTTCAGCAAATAGACATCACCATCGCGTTCGGAGCGTGCCAAAACCCTGACCTAAACTCCTGGATCATGTAGATCTGACTCTGTATGACGGAGCTACGCAAAAAACTGCGTTTTAGAGCCCGAAAATGGCAAAAACGAGCTGCACACAGTCTTGAACCTGCTCCTGCTCCACTCTGCGTGATGCAATGTCCTCTCAATGCAAGCTCCAACACAAGAGCTCTGCCACAACAGCATCCAAGCGCTCGAATGTCAAGCTCTCCTCCGCCGAGCACTTCTCTAACGAACTCCACTGAGCTCAAAAGCTCCTCTCACCAAGGAAGCCGCAACCGCCTCCTCGACCAAGCTTGACCACACCAAGCTCCTAAGCTCCAAAGACAATGCTCCTCAAGCTAAAATCGCTCTCCGTGAAACTCCGCGATCGAACTCCACCGTCGAGAGCGAGCGAGCTATCGCCTCGAAGCTTTCAAAGCCGTCGTGCTCTCCGCGGTGACCATAGCTCTGATACCAATTGAAAGGGATCGGGGAGCACCACAGACGGAGAGTGAGAGAGAGAAGGAGACACACGACACACAGATATGGGTGGGGAGACTCAAAGAGTGAGCAGCCCCCTATACACTTATGCTATGTATAAGGTATACAAGTCAGTGGGCGCCCAGACTCTGGGCGGCTGGGCAAGGCACAGGGGCCTATACCCCAACACTATACAGTTAACACATCAAGAATCTTACCTTGGCTTTGCTTAAAACACCCGATCTGTCACCGAAGGGATGTGGCACTTAAATTAGTATGGTTGGTATTGAATTCCTACCACCTGTTGTACTTGGAATCCTTTCAGAGCTCAGGTTCATGGAGGGAGGCGAAGCAGCTTAGGCTTATGTTTGGCTCGGATAAGTTGGAAGTATTCTGGCTCGGTCCCGTGAAGTGAAATTCTCTTTGTCCATAGTAAGAGCGAAAGTGGATGGGTGAACCACTCGATCATACGCAGGGTCTAGTGCTTCTACTTAAGTCATTTACATTTTAAAGTTATGCTATACCCAGATTTTGTTATCGTATTTAGCCATGGCTTGTCTGTTTCATGTAGATGGGAGATTTAAAGATTTTTTTATTGTTCTTTTGTATCTCTACTCACTCTCATTTTCCTGTGTCTCTATGCACTCTATTTCATCCTCCACTTTTCTCGCTCTCTCTCTCTCTCTCTATTCCCGCAATGTGATGTATGCATATTTCACCCTCCACTTGGTCATTTTCTTAAGTACGAATTTATTCATACACATTCAGGGGTAGCACTAGTCGCTAGGTACCTCTAGGTATAGTTTGACTTATGGCTTAAAACCCAAACTCTTCCCATATACAAACGCTTTCGTAACTCTAATGTATATTGAAATTGTATAAAAGTGTAAATTGTATAATATTTCACATAAACTCCGGAAAGAGTTATCTCTTAGAGCTAAATGGATAAATGTGCCATCACTCCAATAGTTAGACAAAGTCAGTGTAGTTTAGTTGTAGTATCATTGACAAAGATATGTGTATCTACCAAGGCACGCTAATGATGATGACTGACGGTGATTATCATACAGGAAGTAGTACATGTTGAGCTTGACATCTCGACAACTAGGTTAGAAGAAATTTTAATAGTAATCTACCAGAGTTTCTTCACCATATAAAACTCTTTAAATCACATTAAATTTTTTTATCCAACCACCACCTTTAGTGATACAAGCATTCCTTCAACACTTGTGGTTGAACTCAAAGCGAACCTATAAGTAGGTCTCTTCTTTTTTTTCTTGTCATCATCAACCATACCGACCTAAAAGTAAGATCCGTCTTTTTCCCCCCCTTAGCCATTAGCTCAAGGGAAGGAAGTAAGGAGAACTTGGAGAACTTTATACATATCCAAGCATTTACAACTATACGTTGTTGTACATGACACTCACTAGAGGTCATATCGAGAAAACAACTTCCCAACTAGGGGAATTGGGTAACACCCATCAAACCAAGGCTCAAAAGAAGGTAGGTGCGCTTCGAAAAACTATTCAAATCAAAAGATGGTTGCCTCAAATTTTTGCAAGGACAAGCATGCTCAAATTTCAAGATTTATATAAAATTTATGTAGAATTTCCTTCTCAAATATGGTTTGTCACCTTCGCATAAAGGGGTGAAAAAGATCCAAAGCCAACTCTATAAAATTGTGTTCCCGAGTCCTACATCAAACACAATCAATAAGCCTCGAACTCGAGGCTTCATCATGAAGGCTTGAGACCAGCTGAGCAACATTGTTTGGGTTAAGTAAGGCGTTCTCTATTCTTACCTTTATATGAAAAGAAAAAAATTGTTTCCAAACCAACATCTTTAGCAACCAATTTGTAAATATTGTGATACATGGATGATGATGAGTAGTACACTAATTTAAAATGCAAGAGCTTCAAGGAGCACCAATAGAAGATGCTTTCATCAACCTTGTTATCGTGAATGGTTATTTCATCAATGGCAGATGTAGCGTATGTGAAGCTTGTGGTCCTCACTATATAGGCATGGCTTCACCAAAAAGTTGTGGAATGTGCTACTACATTTGTATAGATTGTATGTGTTTTGTGTTTGGCTTCAATGACAAAGTTGAGGGTACTAGTACATTCGTTGAGATTGTTCTTTCCTCCCTATAAGCCATCAAATTTCTTGTAGGCATCCTCTTGTGGAAAAGGACTTCATAGAATATAGTTCAAATAAATAAGGCTATTGCATGCGCATAAAAGATTTTCCTACGTTCCAGACGGACGATGCTTAAAAGTTGCATTAGGTCTTATAAAAGGCCAAAGAAATTCACCGTTTCTTTTTTTTTTGTTCCAATCACACAAATCCCGTGCGAGTTGAAGCAAACATTCATGAGCACTACCAAGGTCACTTGGCCGTACTCAAACCCATGACCTGAGTTACGACAGTGAGTGCTCAACCAACCAACCAGTTCACCGTTTTATAAGACACCACTAAAAAATAAAAAAATATACTCTACGTACAAATTCCATCAAAAAGTTGTTCCAATGCTCTCATAGTGCTTTATATGTTTGTGCTCACTGTTCAGGTGATACATTGCAAGAAAAACCTGTCATGCAAGTAATGTTTCTCAACTCAAATGAAATGGTTGATAGAGTCGGCCATTATGCCACTAATCGTAAGATAGAAATCCATTCCCGCTGACAATCAATTGAGTTAACAAGACTTCATTGTTCTTTAGGGTCGTCTACTCTCTGTACACAAGGTTGAAACTTGAGAGAGAGAGAGAGAGAGAGAGAGAGAGAGATTCAATGCACACCATTCCCACTGACAATCAACTGAGTTAACTAGACTTCATTGTCTTCTTTAGGTTGTCTTCTCTCTGTACACAAGGTTGAAACTTTTGAGAGAGAGAGAGAGAGAGAGAGAGAGAGAGAGAGAGCTGACACGCACACCAAGAGCAGAGGAAATCCTTTTACAAAAAGAACCGCCCTGTCTCGATAATTTGCTTCACATCAGTAAGCCCTGTTATAAACCATGTAGGGCCAAGAGCTCAGAATCTCAAATGAATGTCTCTCACAAGATTGTTGTCGATGGAACCGGAGACCAACATTTATTCCCAGCCAAAATGCTCCAAATTGAGAACTGTAAGCATTCTTGAGTTCCACCTCATCCCACTGGAACATTTTCTGTTTAGCCCAAGCGCGGATATGATACATTTAAGTCTACTTGCTTGCCATTTCAAGGACAGTGCGTTACCTTCCTACTGAAACTCCTTGTCGTCCTGAGCCTAGTCATCAACAAAGTAGCAAAAATGATACCAATCGCACGGCAACGCCAGTAGCTTTGCAAAGAAATAACAACCAATAAGCTTTGCAAAGAATCAATACACCAGTTTCCCAGATATCATTGTACGAACGTTACCATGACGTACGACTACCTTTTTGAGTCTTTTGAAGCATGGAAGGCGTATTAACTCTCATGTCCATCATTGGAGAGCCGTAATATAGCAAGATCTAGCACAAAAAATAAAGGAACCTTAAGCGAATCAGAGTCGATATCTAAAAACCACCCATTAAGCCTCTTAAAGCAAGTCACATGTTGGCCTATTTGTATAGTTGGATCCCCAAATCTCTCTCAATTTTATTCAGCAGTCACAAAAGAGCCAGGCCCTTATTGCATAATCAATTTTGACCAATCAGGCCAGGTGCAGCAAACGTTCATAGGGAACAAGAATCACCTTCTGTTTCCTGATGGTTGCACACGTGCACGGGCCAAAAATCTTTATCGATGAAGTTCGAATAAAGTTGCAACAAGCTTACCTTTAAAAAGTCCTTACTATTGCATTATCATATGCCATTGATTCCAACATGTGCTGCCCATCAGCAAGACGCCTGCACAAACCTCAGATTATAAGCCTTAACCATCCCCGAACATTGATGGGATGACCACAACAATAAGTTCATATTATCTCACGTATGCTATGCAGAGTGAATGGTGCGACGCTGCATTCCCTCGCTCACCAAAGAGTGTTTCGAATAGGGAGGCTGTGAACAAGAAAAAATAGACAATAACAAGTTACCTGCTATGTCACTTGGAAACCAAGCACTTTCCTTTCATGGTGTTGTCAGCTCAAAAAAACCTTTGATGACACAGCTTCATGTAAACTCGTGTCTAAGATGTGGAGTCAGATGAGGCTCCCTCTGCTTTCTCTCAACAGCATCTTCTAGCACATCTACAAAGCTCCTTGAGGGTATATTTTGAGGCACAATCAACCCAAACGTCATGCTTGGTCGCCTACATCTGAATGATTCTTGTCTCGTGTCTACCAGACTTGAATGACATTTCTCTGCACTATCCAAACGGCCATTGTGCACCTTAGATCGGTTAGAGGATATGCTATACCAGTCCAACACCTTTTTCCCGCTCTTCTGTTCAAACAAAGGAACCTTCAAGCTTAACATTTTGAGTTCCTCGGCAACATCTGCCATTGTGGGTCTTCTAGAGCTCAAGCTGTTCAGACAACGCATGCCAACCCGCGCCATATCAAGCACTGCTTTCGAGTTTTGAAATGGAGGCCTCATTCTGGGGTCACAAAGCAGATTGACCTTGTTTTGAAGAATAAGAGGGAGTGCCCAATCAACCACAAATGGAGGATGATGATTAACATCGATGGCTTTTCTGCCTGAGATGATCTCTAAAAGCAGCACCCCAAAACAGAAAACGTCCGTCTTCGCGCATAAATGTTCTGCAGCTTGGTAGTCAGGGTCTTTCACTGCCATGGCCTTATGTGGGCACTTGGCCGATGACGTTTGAGAAGACCTGGAAAACTTCATAGCAAATTCAAATCCACCTAGCTTTGCAGACCATTGATCAGCGATCCACACATTTGATGACTTTACATCCCTGTGAACAATCTGCGAGCGTGCCCTGTGCAAGCCTTGCAACGCAACCGCGACATGATGGGCAATTCGGATTCGGGCAGGCCACTCAATGGGTTTGCAATATTCATTATGCAAGGCATCGGAAAGGTTGCCTCCGGCTGCATGTTCAAGGAGCAATACCCTCTCCGGTGTATCATCAGAAACACCCACAAGATTCAGAAGATAAGGACCCTTGCATGAGGAGAGAATGCTTCGCTCATTTTCAAGAGCTAGCTGTGCATCCCAAAACCTGTCACCGGGCCAAGATCTCTTCACAAAAACGGGGGTTTCATTCAAAAGCTTTGCAACAAAAATCTGAAACAGGGTGGCATTTGCAATCAAGAAACGACTGTCGAATGCATAAGTGGCGAGGTATACGTGATGAAGCTTGAATCTGGGAATGCCAGGCAGGCTACCTTCTCTGCGAGGTCCATGAACGCCATGGTTTCTGCGAGAGAGTGACAAAGTAGAAGGGACTGCAGCGCCGCCCATCTTGTGAGCCGCAGAGGTTTCAGGGAGAACCCATCGTCTCACTAACCCGCCATGCCAAGCCACTGTGTACAATTTGCCTTCCACGCGGAGAGAAACGGACGATTTGTGAGCTTCAATGGACGCTCGAACTCATGGCTGATAAAATCTCCGTTCTAGAGGGGCAGGACCGTATAGTGAGAAGGGCCCAATGCTGGGTTCACGAAGAAAGAGGGGCTGAGAGAGGCCATCAACTCTTCCGGGGGGGGGGGGTTTGGAAAGAAAAATGGAGGGCACGATGGAAGAGTGCTTCAACTTCAACCAATCAACTTTCGCCATGGAGCATTGATGCCCCTTTGCAATTTTCTTCCGCCACTTAGTCTAAACCGACCCTAAGGCAGTGTTCAGACGAGCCCGACAGAAATGCACATACTTTGTGCTGCCTCCGAGTGCCTTGTTCACACAGGGCGGATGTCATAATAATCAATATCTAATTCTCCTAAATGATTTTCTCATATTAAACTGATCATTTAATGTGGGGAAGTGCCAAGGGAGAAAAAGCTAGAATATTGGTTAAGTTAGCAGACCGGCCACAGTAGGGATCCAAAGGAGGGAAAATAGGGATCCAAAGGGGGGCCATCTGCAAAAGAGCTATGTGAAACAACGGGCTAAAAAGACCCTAAGGTTCAGCCCATTAAGACTTCCAAAATGCTAAGGTTCCAAAATTCAAAGGTTGTGTCCAAAGGTCAACCTTAGGGAAAATTGGATGCTTAGTGTGTGCCCAAAAAGTCTTTCTACATCCCTACATGGGAGGGGGCGAGCCCCAAAGCTAGGGGATGAGAGAGAAAACCACACACACACACACAGGCTCCCTTTACACAAAGGGAATGAGGGACACATGTCAGCTCCCTAGGCCAGATGCCCACAAGGTATGCCCAATTCCTATTGGAAGACCCTTGAAGTGGACCAATGAGAATTAGGCTAGAGTAAATCTAGTTTAATTAATTTAAAAATATTTAATAAAAGAAACCAATAAGAATTAAGTGTCCTAGAAGACTATTGGGCAGTCTCCCAAGGGGTCCAATGAGCATTCAGGAGCCCCATGGCTTGCCTGATTCCTATTGGCCAGGAGGCAAAGGGGTCCAATGAGAGTTTAGTTTAATTATTTAATTATCTAAAGCTCTCACAAAAGGGGGAAAGGGGGACACATGTCAGAAGGCTATCACTTATGCTGCTTAATCCCTATTGGCTTGACCTGGGGAGGTCCAATGAGGCAAAAGCCAGACTAATTTAGCAGCTAGGGCTCGCCCAAGAGAGAGAGGGGGCTGATTTTTGCTTGGCATTGACACACACACTCTCACACTTGACCATGTGTGAAGGGAAGATACTCTATCTCCTCCCAAGCTTTAATGGAGAGCTCATCACCTACTCCAAGCTTGTGAGATAGAAGCCTACATCAACACTCTCTTGGCATGTGGATGCAAATCCAACCAAGAGCCAAGCTTCAATGCATGCTCATCTTCTCTACCAAGCTAATTACTAAGCTAAGCTATGCTAATATGAGTGATTATGTGAGGAGATGTACTTCTTTCTCGTAAGATACTTCTTTTTCCTCTCAATCTACTCTCATACCCTGCTAGCTCTCACCATCTTCGAAGGTGTGTGAGGTCTTGGGTCTGAGAACGGGGATAATTCAAGTTGTGATTGATTAAGTGTTTTGCTTGGTGTATGAAGCTTCCATCTTCATTGCACTAGCTCGTCTTGAAGGAACACAAAGAATTGTATTGTACAATGTCTCTCTTGATGGGAGAAACCATAATACAAAGCCTTTTGGAGGGGGGACCGGCTCCATGCAAATCCGGTCCTCAACTGTTGTCAATAGCTTAATTGCTCTCTCTTTTGAAAGTATTGTCGATGCTATCTAACTAGGTGTTATGCTTTTTGTTGCTCTCTCCACCCAAGCACTCTTGTAATTCTCATTAGGAATCTATTCTAATGAAATGCCCACTATGTTCATGCTAATTTCCGCTACACATAAGATTTTAGGCCATTAAATGTTACATTGGTATCAGAGCTCAAGGTTTCTCTTTTCTTGCTCAAGAAGGGAGGTCCTCAAGCTAGCTACAAATGGTTGGTATTATTAATTGCCTGTGAGTAAGTAGAATAGGGATTTTTCAGCCTTGCAGTGCGCCTGCCTTTGTGCAGTTAACGGGGCATCACCGTCGAGAGCTATGGTCTTAATAGTGGAGTCCTACGGGGCTTGCCTACGGCTTAACCACTATTGAGCTATTAGAAGCTTGACAGGAGCCGGTGCTGTTTTGGTGTCGAAAGACCCTCTCTTCTATTCCTTGCAATTAATGGTATTCGAGCCGCGGGTACAGTAGCTTGAGTGCTTTTTCTAAAGGGGTAAAGAGGAGTAGCAACTAGGGCTTGAAGTGCCAAAGTACACCTAAAAAGTTTACACCTAAAAGTTGTTAGAATGGCTGACAATATTAAAGAGAGTGAAATTAATGTTGATAACTTTGATTTTGCTCATGAGCAAGCTACTAATGATGCTTCAATGCTTGTTAATTATCTTGTTTCTAGGCTTCAACAAGCCATGGGCAATCCATCTCTCCAAAGTGAAGTGCAACGGCAGCTCCGTGCTCACGGGATTCTCCAAGCTCATCACCATGACGAGAGAACACCTAGGAAGCCTCCTTGTGAGACTACCAAAAGAGGTCTCTCTCCGATTCGGGAAGAAGAAGAGAATCCATATGAAGGGCTCAAGAACTTACTTCTTGATGATGCATCTCCTTCCCAAAGGAGAACTCAAGAGCCTCCACCGAAGGAACGAGAAAGAAGCGAGTCTCCCGCCACCTCGGCGGAGATGGCTCCACGAAGACGGCGGGCTAAACGCTCTCCATCACCACCAAAGCGGAGAAGACCATCACACTCTTCTCCACGCCATAATTCAAAGAGGGATGATAAAAAGCAAGAGAAGAAAAAGGCGAGAAAGAGGACACCCTCTTCTCCATCTTCTTTATCCTCTTCCTCTTATGAAAGCTATGGTGAAGACGACAAAGATCAAGACAAGAAAAAGGCGAGAAAGAGGTCACCCTCTTCTCCACCTTCTTCAAATTCTTCATCTTCTGAAGAAAGTGATGGTGCAACTTTTGAACCATCAAAAAGAAGAGGCCATAGGAAATCCTATGCCGCATGGAAGAGGTCGTCCAAGCTGAAGAAATTCAAAGAGGGAGGGAAGAGCATCTCTTTCCTTACCTATGATGGCACCTTCGGTGCTACAGACAAAGTTTTGGCCTTTATCCAGCAATTCGATGCGGCGTTTGGAGATGAGGGCTTCACGGAGTCCTCTAAGCTACGCCATGTAGCTATGCACTTTCAAAAGTCCGCCAGACAATGGTGGTCTAGCTTACGAGCCAACGGTGAAGCTCCATGAACATGGAAGGCTTTAAGAGCTTCCATTATGAAGCAGTTTTTGGCCACCGATGCCAAAGACAAAGTACTCACCGAATGGCGAAGCTTAAAGCTCTCTCCCAATGAATCCATCCACAAATATGTAGACAAGTTTTGGGACCTACAACTCAAAGCCATTGTCTTCAAAAAGTTGGATTTTGGAGAGCAAAAGCAACAATTTTGTGCGGGCTTAACCGAAGAAATGGCGGAGTATGTCAACTCCCAAAGGCCACGTACCATATCGGCGGTAATACACCATACTATGGTGGCCTCGCGAATCAATTTCCAAACGGGGGGTAAAAGAAATAATAAGCCCCCGGAAAACAAAGGTTCCAATGAGCCTAAGGGGAAGGACAATGTCCAAAAGTCTCCTAAGGGCAATTTTAACAAAGCTAAAGAGAAGGGAGTTTACAAAGGAAAGAATAAACTCTCTCCTGAAGAGCTTGAGCGTTATCGTAAAGATAACCGGTGTTTCAAGTGCGGCGAACAAGGGCATGCGTACCGCGCTTGTCCCCAAAAGAACAACTGCCAAGATCCTCCTAGAGCTTCTTTGGTTGAAATCCAAGAGGAGGAGATTCACCAAACTCACCACAAAGGATCTCCTCTATGCCATGCTTGGGGAAAGGTAAGAGAACATGATGCTTTTATTCTCTTTGACCCTGGTTCTACTCACAATTTCATATCTATGGAGTTAGCCACCAAGCTAGGCATACAATCCTACGAGATGGGAGATATCCTACCCGCAGACAGTGCCTTCAAGGGGCAAGAAGCTTCAGTCACTCCCTTAATCGGGAAATTGAGGCTTCATGTCCAAGGCTATGTGGACAAAGAGGATTTCTTTATCTCTCCTCTCAAGCATGAGGATGTAATCTTAGGGGCACCATGGTTTGACCGTCTGGCTGCCCATGTTAAATTTCCTGAAAGGAGAATCTCCTTTAAGTTCAGGGAAAAGGACATGTATATAGATGCTAGGGAGATGGGTAACACCATCCCCATTGTACATACACCAGCTTTCAACAAGTCAATAAAGAGCTCTATTTCCGTGTACATGATTTTTGTTAAAGATTCTCAAAATGAACCTAATGCTTTAGCAAAAGAAAATAAAAGCAACCAAAAGGAATTAGAGTTATCCAATTTTCTCAAGGGGTTTCAAGATGTCTTTATTGACGACATCCCTTCTGAGCTACCTCCTAAACGAGGTAATGACGACCATGCAATTGAACTTCTTCCAGGAAGTTCACCGCCTAACAAACCTCCTTATAGAGTTTCTCAAGCTCAACAAGAGGAGATTATGCGGCAAGTGCATGAGTTAATTGAGAAGGGCATGGTTAGGCCTAGCTCATCTCCATTTTGCTCACCTGTGCTATTAGTGCAAAAGAAAGACGGCACATATCGTATGTGTGTCGACTATAGAGCACTAAATAGGATCACTATCAAGAATAGGTTTCCCGTTCCACAGGTAGAAGACCTATTTGATAAGCTACAAGGATCGACCTACTTCAGTAGGATTGACCTAAAAAGTGGCTATCATCAAATAAGGATAGTTGATCAAGACATTGTAAAGACCGCATTTCGTACTACATTTGGTCTTTACGAATACATTGTCATGCCTTTTGGCTTGACTAATGCACCAGCCACATTTAACCGCTTGATGGAGAAGCTGTTCAGACCTCATCGAACCTTCACTGGAGTGTTCTTTGATGATATTATCATCTACTCTAATTCATTAGAGGAACATAAGCAACACCTCCAGGTAATATTTCAAGTTTTAAGAGAGAATAAACTTTATGTTAATTGAAAGAAAAGTGAATTTTTCTTGCAAGAGATTCAATATTTAGGTCACATTATCTCTCAAGATGGAATCCAAATGGATCCATCCAAGTTAGAGGTAATAAAAGGATGGCCTAAACCAGGAATCTTCATGAACTAAGAAGCTTTATAGGTATGTGTGCATACTATAGACGCTTCATAGAAAAGTTCTCACAAATTGCGGGACCATTACATGACCTAACAAAGAAAAATGTTAGGTATACGTGGTCTGCTAAGGAGAACAATGCTTTCGAAAAGCTTAAAGAAAAGCTTATCTCTCAACCTGTGCTTACACTACCGGATCTCTCAAAACCATTTGAGGTCCAATGTGATGCTTGTGGTGATTGCCTTGGGGCTGTTTTGCTCCAAGAAGGGCACGCCATAGGCTATGAGAGTCGAAGGCTCGACTCTGTTGAGCAAGCTCTAGGCATATACGAAAAAGAACTCCTTGCAGTTCTACATGCCTTAGACTCATGGAAGCACTATTTATTGGGGACTCCTTTCATTCTGCGAACGGATCACCAAAGTCTTAAGTACTTCATGACGCAGACCAAGCTCTCCGACAAACAAATGAGGTGGGCAAATTTCCTTTCGCAATTTCATTTTCATATTGCTCACATTGCTGGCAAGCATAATCAAGTAGCCGATGCACTCTCAAGACGACCGAGAGTGAATGCGGTTTCCATAGCAACTCACAATGATCTATCTTTAATGATAGATGAGTATGCTATTGATCCCGATTTTAGAGATGTGATTTCAGCCCTTGCCTTAGGGAAGAAAGAAGAACCATTTACTTTACAAGATGGTTATCTTCTCGATGGCAATAGACTATGCGTTACTAACTCACTACGTGAGAAAGTAATGTATGAATCTCATGCTCCCCCATATGCGGGGCATAGAGGGATTCAGTCTACCCTAAAGGGAATTGAAACATATTTCTATTGGCCTACCATGAAAGTGAACATACATGAGTATGTTTCCAAATGTGTGGTATGTCAAAAGACAAAATTTGATAGAGGGAAGCAACTTGGATTGCTTCAACCCTTGCCAATCCCTAATTCACCATGGGAGAGCATATCCATGGATTTTATCTTTGGATTGCCTAAGTCTATCCATGGGAATACGGGAATATGGACGATAGTAGACAGGTTCAGTAAACAAGCTCATTTTATACCTGTCAAAAAGACTATCAAAGCCCATCAAATGGCAACCCTCTTCATTTCACAAATTTTCAAGTACCATGGCTTGCCAATGTCCATAGTGTCGGATAGAGATCCTAGAATGACCAGTAATTTTTGGAAGGGTCTCTTTGAGAATTTAGGAACAAGGCTAAACTTCTCTTCGGCCTATCATCCACAAACTGATGGCCAAAGTGAAATAGCTAACCTAACTATTCTCGATCTACTAAAAGCCTATGTAACGGAAGTAGATCAAAGATCCCAATGGGAGAAGTACTTACCCTTAGTAGAGTATGCTTACAATAACACTGTACATACTTCTACAGGAAAAGCACCTTTCGAGGTAATTGAGGGAAGATCAAAAAGTCCCTTGCTACTTAAGGTACATGGGAAGATCTTCGCTGCAGATGAGTATAGCCGAGACCTACAAGAATCTTTCCAAAAGATTAAGGATGCTATCTCTATCTCACAGCAAAGGCAAAAGGCGCTGCTGACAAGCACAGAAGAGCCCAAGCCTTTAAAGAAAACGATTGGGTCTTGTTAAAGTTTCCCAAGGCTCGATTAAGGCACACGACGGGCAAGAATCCTACGGGCCACCAAAAGTACTATGCTAAACTAGCAAAAAGGTACTATGGTCCCTTCCAGATTCTTAGGCCAATCAATGAGATGGCCTATCAACTTAAGTTGCCCAATCATTGGCTCATACACAATGCTTTTCATGTGAGCCTCTTAAAGCCTTACAAAGGAGAGCCACCTCAAGAACCAACTATTGAAGACCCACCGGAGATCGAGGACCACGAGGAGGTGCTGCAGCCCGAGTCCATTCTCCGACATGAAGACAAGGTATTAAGAGGCGGTAAGACTATCCGACGATATCTTATTAAGTTTAAGAATTATCCTTTTGAAGATGCTAGATGGATGCAAGGCATACAATTAAAGGATAACCTAAACCTTGTCAATGCTTACAATGCTTCCCAAGAGTAAGCAAATGTACAAAATGTTAAAAATGAACAAAAAGTTTTGTCTTATAAGACTCTCTTTTTCTTTATTTGTGCACAAAAATGAAGTAGTATGCATGCTTAGATCAAGTTTGCGGAGACGACGTCTCCCGAACACCAAGTAGAGCTTGTCACTCTACTATGGAAGACTGATAGGACTAATGTGCAGGCATGCTTGCGGCAGCCTCAGGCTCTCAAGCCCCAAATGGACTAGTCATCCATTATGGAATGATGTCGTAGGGTAACATAGGGATCCTCTACCCGCTAAGAAAAAGACTCATGCATATGCTTTATCTTCTCTACACCATAGTCGAGGACGACTATGATTTCAAGAGAGAGGTAATGTCATAATAATCAATATCTAATTCTCCTAAATGATTTTCTCATATTAAACTGATCATTTAATGTGGGGAAGTGCCAAGGGAGAAAAAGCTAGAATATTGGTTAAGTTAGCAGACCGGCCACAATAGGGATCCAAAGGAGGGAAAATAGGGATCCAAAGGGGGGGCCATCTGCAAAAGAGCTATGTGAAACAACGGGCTAAAAAGACCCTAAGGTTCAGCCCATTAAGACTTCCAAAATGCTAAGGTTCCAAAATTCAAAGGTTGTGTCCAAAGGTCAACCTTAGGGAAAATTGGATGCTTAGTGTGTGCCCAAAAAGTCTTTCTACATCCCTACATGGGAGGGGCGAGCCCCAAAGCTACGGGATGAGAGAGAAAACCACACACACACACACACAGGCTCCCTTTACACAAAGGGAATGAGGGACACATGTCAGCTCCCTAGGCCAGATGCCCACAAGGTATGCCCAATTCCTATTGGAAGACCCTTGAAGTGGACCAATGAGAATTAGGCTAGAGTAAATCTAGTTTAATTAATTTAAAAACATTTAATAAAAGAAACCAATAAGAATTAAGTGTCCTAGAAGACTATTGGGCAGTCTCCCAAGGGGTCCAATGAGCATTCAGGAGCCCCATGGCTTGCCTGATTCCTATTGGCCAGGAGGCAAAGGGGTCCAATGAGAGTTTAGTTTAATTATTTAATTATCTAAAGCTCTCACAAAAGGGGAAAGGGGGACACATGTCAGAAGGCTATCACTTATGCTGCTTAATCCCTATTGGCTTGACCTGGGGAGGTCCAATGAGGCAAAAGCCAGACTAATTTAGCAGCTAGGGCTCGCCCAAGAGAGAGAGGGGGCTGATTTTTGCTTGGCATTGACACACACACTCTCACACTTGACCATGTGTGAAGGGAAGATACTCTATCTCCTCCCAAGCTTTAATGGAGAGCTCATCACCTACTCCAAGCTTGTGAGATAGAAGCCTACATCAACACTCTCTTGGCATGTGGATGCAAATCCAACCAAGAGCCAAGCTTCAATGCATGCTCATCTTCTCTACCAAGCTAATTACTAAGCTAAGCTATGCTAATATGAGTGATTATGTGAGGAGATGTACTTCTTTCTCGTAAGATACTTCTTTTTCCTCTCAATCTACTCTCATACCCTGCTAGCTCTCACCATCTTCGAAGGTGTGTGAGGTCTTGGGTCTGAGAACGGGGATAATTCAAGTTGTGATTGATTAAGTGTTTTGCTTGGTGTATGAAGCTTCCATCTTCATTGCACTAGCTCGTCTTGAAGGAACACAAAGAATTGTATTGTACAATGTCTCTCTTGATGGGAGAAACCATAATACAAAGCCTTTTGGAGGGGGGACCGGCTCCATGCAAATCCGGTCCTCAACTGTTGTCAATAGCTTAATTGCTCTCTCTTTTGAAAGTATTGTCGATGCTATCTAACTAGGTGTTATGCTTTTTGTTGCTCTCTCCACCCAAGCACTCTTGTAATTCTCATTAGGAATCTATTCTAATGAAATGCCCACTATGTTCATGCTAATTTCCGCTACACATAAGATTTTAGGCCATTAAATGTTACAGCGGAGGTAGTACTCCATTAGCACAATGTGCAGCATCTCCTGAGTAGCAGCCCACCAATACTTCTATTGGCTGCAAGGAAATCGTTTAGAGCTCGAGCTCTATTGTCCGCATTTCACGTTGATAAAGGAAGCGGCAGTTTTGCTCTTCCGAAGGGGGAAGAGGGGGGGGGGGGGGGGGGGGGGTTCAAGGGGTCGCCCAATTTTGGGTGGGTCTGAAAATGGGCTACGTTTTTGTTGCCCAGTGTGAGTGCACCAACAGGGACTCTCGCACCTGCACCTGTCTCTTTCACCACCCCATATGAACCAACCTAATCACCCCCCAATAATCACACAAAAGCGCTTGAAATGTTGGCCTATTGCAGCTGACGTGGGCTCTTTCTGATTTTGGGTTACTGTTAAAGTTAGAGCATCTCAAGTGATTGGCCCAATGTGATCCCAATATTCATTTTGGCTTTAGGTATTTATTATACTTTTTTTATGAACATAAAATTGTATCTAAAAGTGGAGGAGTTACAAGTGTACCTCACAGGTAGGGAGAGAGGCATCCCATAAAAGAAACAAGAAGCAACATATGGCAATGAAGATATGCTTGTAAGCTTGTGATCTTGCAAACATGTCCCGTTGTGGAACTTGAGGTTTTCCTACTTTTTCTCTTGCTAGACTCAAAGAAATGAAGCCATTTTACATTTATTTTACTTATTTTTCAAAGTCTTGGGAAGGGAAATTTAGTGAGGGGGTTCTTAAGGGCCCCTAGGCTACCAACACTTAGCCCCCATTGTATAATCACTAATTCATTGCCAAGTTGATTGGTTCTACATTTCTCTCTCTCTTTCTTTCTCTTGTGTATTCTCCCCATTGCTCTACTCTTCTGCATCGTCAACTTTGACATGGTATCACATCCCTTAGCTCAATGATCGCAAGGGAAGGGAACCGCACTATGAAGAAGAGGAATAGAAGAAGCTCTAGACAAAACATTTCCAAAATGCAGGTAAGTGAAGCACCGGGAGCTGTGGTCAATGGCATACTGAAACGCTCAGAAAATTTGGATAGATCTGTGTTTCCTACAGTGTTTTGATAGCTCATCTCTGCTACCATGCCCTCTTTCTTCCCCTCCCAACACAATCTTGATAGATTATAGAGCAAAGTCCTCATCCACCACACCTTGATGCCAATCAAGGGCGGTGCTCAAACTAATCCTCAATAGCTCTTGCCAAAACACATCACACATAGAATCCGACGATAGTCGAACCCTAGAAATCTACCTCAGTCCCCCCCCCCCCCCCTTTCTACCCCCCAAACCTTGTTATAAGTGCTTGATTCATCCCTACAATAGACCAAATTGAAGCTAGCCATTGTAGACAGCGGGAATGGTTTTGCCAGTCAAAGGCGCCTGGTCTAGTATTTCCCAAAGGCAGTTACTACAATGTCATAAAATCTAATATCTAACTAACCCAAATGATTTTCTCATATTAAATTGATCACTTAATGTGGGAGAATAAACGGGAACAAGTGTTAAGATATAGGTATGTGCTTTTAGATCTATCTCAACACGGGGCCAATGTAAAGGGGCCCAAAAGGGAGATGGTCTATCAAAGAGCAAGGCTAACCAATGGAGCATAAGACCTTAGGGTTAGCTTCATTGAAGACCTCCAATAAATATGTGTAAAAGTCCTTTTGACCTTAAGTAAGCTAAGGCTGAGCTTGAGGTGGGAACCCGGCCCAAGCTCGAGGTGCTTGTCCTGCTTGAGGTGCTTGTCATGCTTGAGGTGTTTTTCATGCTTGAGGTGCTTGATTAAGATGCTTGAGGTGCTTGACTGGCTCCATGCTTGAGGTGCTTGACTTGCTGCATGATTAAGGTACTTGAGGTGCCTTGAGAAGCTTGCCTGAGATGCTTGTGGGAACACCCCCTAGTTCAAGTGCTTTGTCATGCTTGATGAGTAAGGTGCTTGATCACCTAAAGTCAAAATCAATCCTACAAGAGGGGGGGCGAGCCCTTTTCCTAGGAGCTAGAGAGAGAACACCCACTCACACACACAAGGGAAGCCCCAACTTGAAGAGGCAGCAAGGACACATGTCAGGCCCCTACCCATGTTACCTTCATGTGTTGCTTGAAGCCTATTGGCTAAGCTTCAAAGGGGTCCAATGATAAATTACATGAATTATCTAATTGTTTTAGCATTTATCAAGTCCTCTCTCTCAAAGGGGAAAGGGGGACACTTGTCCCAAGGCTACCCATGTTGCTTGTAATGGCTCCTGCTTGTGATTGGCTAGGCCTGGAGGGGTCCAATGAGCTTCAGGCATGAGCTACAAGGGGGGTCGACCCAAGCAAGCTAGGGGGGTGCCTAGGGGGTATACTCACCCACACACACTCACAATCACTCTCATTGTGTGCTATGCAAAGTGCAAGAGCTCCCTCTCTAAGCAAGTAGAGGTTGAGAGCCTACACCAACACTCTTGGCTATGGAGTGCAAATCCAACCAAGAGCCATGCTTCAATGCTTAAGCTTGCCATCTCCTTCTTCTTCATTACTATGCTATTATGTATGCTAGCAACAAGAGTATGATAAGTGAGGAACTAATTCTTTCTCCTACGAAATGTTTCTTCTTCCTCTTCCCTACCCTCATTCCCTGCTAGCTCTCTCCACCTTCGAAGGTGTTTGAGGTCTTGGGACTGAGGCTTGGGATAGTTAAAGCTTTCTTCAAGTTTATGATATGTTTGTGGTGCATGAAGCCTTCCATCTTCATGGCATCACCTAGGTCACAAGGAACACAAAGACTGTATTGTAACAAGTCTCTCTTTATGGGAGAAATCATAATACAAATGCCTATTGGAGGGGGGACCGGCTCCACATAAATCCGGTCCTCAATTGTTGTCATGTTCTCTAAACTCTCTCTCTTGCAAAAGTATTGTCTATGCCAAGTTAACTAATTGCTATGATTATGTTGCTATCTTCAATTATGTCTACCCGCTATGCTCACAAAATCATTTCTTGAAAGTACTCTCATTAAATTCCGCTATTCTCAAATTGAATAGGCAAATTCCATTACATTGGTATCAGAGCATTTGGTTTCTCTTTTCTTGCTTAAGAAGAGAGGTCCTTAAGTAGCCTATAAATGGTTGATGTTGTTAATTATAATAGAGTAAGTGGAACTGGGATCTAATACCGGTTTTGTTAAGCCCACTATGTGGGGGATGGTGCACACCTCGGGAGCTTTGGACTTAATAATGGAGTCTTTTTAGACTTGCCTACGGCTTTACCATTATTGAGCCATAAGAAGTCCGAAAGGAGCTAGCCCTTGGCAACTCTGCTATGTTAGACCTACTCCTCTACTCTCTATAATTAACCACTTTGAGCCGTGGGTGTAGATACTTAAGAGCCGATTTTCAAAGGCTAAGAGGAGTGGCAACTAAGGTTTTGAATTGCCAAAGCATACACTAAGTACATACATAAAATTTTGTTATCATGGCTGACAATAATCAAGAGAGTAGAATGAACATTGATAGCTTTGATTTTGCACATGAAGGTGCTAATGATGATGCTCCCATGTTTGTGAATTATCTTGTGACTAGGTTGCAACAAGCTATGGGCAACCCTACCTTGCAAGCCGAAGTTACTCAACAACTTCGTGCTTATGGAATTTCCCTTCCTCTCCAAGAGGAGAGAGAGCTTAGGAGGCCTCTTGAAGAGACCCCCAAAAGAAGACTCTCTCCCATTCGAGAGGAGGAATCCAAAGAGAAAGAAAGCAATGAAAGTCTAAGTTCTTCTGAAGATGTGGCTCCACGAAGAAGGCGGTCTAGACGATCGCCTACTCCTCCCAAGAGGAAAAGAGCAACCCATAGTCCTTCTCCTCATCACTCTCAAAGGCAAGAGAGGAAACAAAGGAAGAAAAGGGCTAGGAAGAGGTCACCCTCTTCTCCTTCTTCTTCACCTTCCTTCTCTTCCGATGAAAGTTATGGCTATTCTCCTAGAGAATACAAGAGGGGAGGGCATCGCAAATCATTTCCTGCATGGCGAAGGTCACAAAAGCTAAAGAAGTTCAAGGAGGGAGGAAAGAGTATCTCTTTTCTCACCTACGATGGCACCTTTGGTGCTACCGACAAAGTGTTGGCCTTCATCCAGCAATTTGATGCGGCCTTTGGGGACGAGGGCTTCACAGAGTCCTCCAAGCTACGCCATGTAGCTATGCACTTCCAAAAATCAGCTCGTCAATGGTGGGCTAGCCTTCGTGGCAATGGAGAAGCCCCAAAGACATGGAAAACTCTACGAGTTTCCATCATGAAGCAATTTCTTCCAAGCGATACTAAAGATAAAGTTCTTACCGAATGGCGCGGCTTGAAGCTCCTCTCTCATGAGTCTATCAACAAGTATGTAGATAAGTTTTGGGATTTACATCTCAAAGCTACTGTCTTTCAAAGGATAGACTTTGCCGAGCAAAGACAACAATTCTGTGCGGGATTACCTGAAGAGATGGCCGAATATATCAACTCTCAACGGCCCGGTACTATTACCGAAGTAATCCACCACACCATGGTTGCTTCACGCATCAATTTCCATCAAGGGGCTAGACGTAATGTCAAGCCCATGGAAAACAAAGATAAAAATGATGCAAAGGGGAAATCCAATGCTCAAAATAATTCCCAAGGCACTTCCAACAACAACAACAACAATCGGTCCAAGGAGAAGGGAGTTTACAAAGGTAAAAAAAAACTCTCTCCTGAAGAGCTTGAAGCTTTTCGCAAGGACCATAAGTGTTTCAAGTGTGGGGAGCAAGGACATGGCTATCGTTCTTGCCCCAAGAAGAATACTCGCAATGAGACTCCTAGGGCTTCCACCATCGAAGCTCCAAAAGAGGATGCTCATTGCAAAGGATCATCACTCTCCTATGCTTGGGGAAAGGTAAGAGAGCATGATGCCTTCATCTTGTTTGATCCTGGCTCTACTCTCAACTTCATATCAATAGAGTTGGCCACCAAGTTGGGCATTCAAGCTTTTGAGATGGGAGATATAGTAACAGCTGATGCAGCTTTCAAGGGACAACAAGCCTCCGTTACTCCCTTGATTGAGAAGTTGAGGCTTCATGTCCAAAGCTATGTCGACAAAGAAGACTTCTTCATCTCTCCCCTCCAACATCAGGATGTTATCCTAGGGGCACCATGGTTTGATCGCATGGCTGCCAACATGAAGTTCCCTGAAAGGAGAATTTACTTCACCTACAGGGGAAAGAACATGTATATAGATGCTAGTGAGCGTGGTCGCACTATTCCACTTGTAAATCCTCTTTCTTTTGATAAATCAATGAAGAGCTCAGTTTCTGCGTACATGATTTATGTCAAAGAGTCTCTAAAAGCTAATAATGTTTCATCAAATGAAAATGATAGGAATCAAGAAGAGTTAGACTTGCCTACTTTTCTAAAAGGATTCCAAGATGTGTTCATCGATGATATCCCTATGGACCTACCTCCAAAACGAGGGGATGATGACCATCGTATTGAGCTCCTTCCAGGAAGCTCACCGCCTAACAAACCTCCTTATCGAGTCTCACAAGCTCAACAAGAGGAGATCATGAGGCAAGTACAAGAGCTGGTAGACAAAGGGATGGTGAGGCCTAGTTCCTCTCCCTTTTGTTCTCCAGTCCTTTTAGTACAAAAGAAAGATGGTACATACCGTATGTGTGTGGACTATCGAGCACTAAACCATATCACTATCAAAAACAGATTTCCTGTACCTCGGGTAGAAGATCTGTTTGATAAGCTACAAGGCTCTACCTACTTCAGTAGGATTGACCTTAAGAGTGGCTATCATCAAATAAGGATAGTGGATGAGGATATCTTAAAGACCGCGTTTCGCACAACATTTGGTCTTTATGAATATCTAGTCATGCCTTTTGGCTTGACTAATGCACCAGCTACGTTCAATCGTTTGATGGAGAAAATTTTTAGACCATATCGAAAATTCACTGGAGTGTTCTTCGATGATATCATCATCTACTCCAAGTCTTTGGAGGAACATAAGCAACATCTCCAAGTGATTTTTCAAGCCTTGAGGGAGAACAAACTTTTTCTCAACCAAAAGAAAAGTGAATTCTTCCTTCAAGAGATTCAATATCTAGGCCATATTATCTCTCACGATGGTATTCGTATGGATCCATCAAAGTTAGAGGTAATAAAATCATGGCCTAACCCAAGGAATCTACATGAGCTAAGAAGCTTTATTGGTATGTGTGCATACTATAGACGCTTCATAGCAAAATTCTCTCAAGTAGCAGGACCACTACACGACTTAACCAAGAAGAACGTTAAGTTTGTATGGTCTGCTAAGGAGCAAAATGCTTTTCAAAAACTCAAAGAGAAGCTTACTTCCCAACCAGTCCTCGTGCTTCCGGATCTCTCAAAGCCATTTGAGGTCCAATGTGATGCTTGTGGTGATTGCCTTGGAGCAGTTTTGCTTCAAGAAGGGCATGCCATAGCATATGAGAGCCGAAGGCTCAATGGTGATGAACGAGTCTTGGGCATTTATGAGAAAGAGCTTTTAGCTGTTCTACATGCCCTAGACACATGGAAGCACTACCTATTGGGGACTCCATTTATCCTACGAACCGACCACCAAAGTCTCAAGTATTTCATGACGCAAATCAAGCTTTCCGACAAACAAATGAGGTGGGCAAATTTTCTTTCGCAATTTAATTTCCATATTGCTCACATAGCTGGTAAGCACAATCAAGTTGCCGATGCACTTTCACGACGACCAAAAGTTAATGCGGTGTCTATAGCTACTCACAATGATCTATCCTCTATGATAGATGAGTATGCTACTGACCCTGACTTTAGAGACATAATGTCAGCCCTTGCTTTGGGGAAGAAAGAGGAACCATTCACCTTGCAGGATGGTTATCTTCTCCACGGCAATAGGCTATGTGTTACCCATTCCCTTCGTGAGAAGGTTATGTATGAATCCCATGCTCCTCCATATGCAGGGCATAGAGGTATTCAACCTACTCTCCGAGGAGTAGAGACGTATTTCTATTGGCCTACCATGAAAGTGGACATACAAGAGTATGTTTCAAAATGTGTAGTATGCCAAAAGACCAAGTATGATAGAGGGAAGCAACCTGGATTACTCCAGCCATTGCCTATTCCAAATTCACCATGGGAGAGTATATCCATGGATTTCATCTTTGGATTACCCAAGTCTATCCATGGGAATACAGGAATATGGACAATAGTCGACAGGTTTAGCAAGCAAGCACATTTTATTCCTGTCAAAAAGACTATTAAGGCACATCAAATGGCAACTCTCTTCATATCTCAGATTTTCAAACACCATGGATTACCCACATCCATCGTGTCAGATAGAGATCCTAGAATGACCAGTAATTTCTGGAAAGGTCTCTTTGAAAATCTAGGAACAAGATTGAATTTCTCTTCGGCCTATCACCCACAAACGGATGGCCAAAGTGAGATAGCCAATCTTACGATACTCGATCTACTCAAGACTTATGTTACCGAAGTAGATCAACGCTCACAATGGGAAAAGTATTTACCGCTAGTAGAATATGCCTACAATAATACTCTACATACTTCTACGGGCAAAGCACCTTTCGAGATCATAGAAGGAAGACCTAAAAGTCCCTTGCTACTGAAAGTACATGGGAAGATCTTCGCCGCCGATGAGTATAGCCGTGACCTACAAGAATCTTTTCAAAAGATTAGGGAGGCTATAGCCATCTCTCAACAAAGGCAAAAAGCTGCTGCTGATAAGCACAGAAGAGCCTTAATGTTCAAAGAAAATGATTGGGTCTTACTCAAGTTTCCTAAGGCTCGATTAAGGCAAACGACGGGCAAAAATCCTACGGGCCATCAAAAGTATTATGCTAAACTAGCAAAAAGATACTATGGTCCTTTCCAAATCTTGAAGCCTATCAATGAGACGGCTTATCAACTCAAGTTACCCAACCATTGGCTTATACACAATGCCTTTCATGTAAGCTTACTTAAGCCCTACAAAGGAGAGCCACCAATTGAACCAATTATTGAAGACCCTCCCGAAGTTGAAGACCAAGAAGAGGTGCTACAACCCGAAGCTATCCTTCGGCATGAAGACAAGGTACTACGACATGGTAAGATTATCCGACGGTATCTTATTAAGTTCAAAAATTATCCTTTTGAAGATGCTAAATGGATGCAAGGAGTACAACTTAAGGATAGTATGAACCTTGTCAATGCTTACAATGCTACATTAGAGTAAGCAAATGTACAAATTTCTTTTAAATAACTCATGTTTTTGTCTTATATGACTAGTCCTCTTTTTAATTGTGCACAAATTTAACTAGTATGCATGCTTAGAATCATGTTTGTGATGACGACGTCTCTCAAACACCAAGTAGAATTTGTCACTCTACTTTGGGAGAATGAAATGGACTAAAGAGCAGACATGCTTGCGGCAGCTATGTCTCCCAAGCACCAAATGGATTAGTCATCCATCTTGGAAAGATGTCGTAGGGTAAAAAGGGATCCTTTACCCGCTAAGTACGATTGACTAATGACTAAGACTTTATCTCTTCTACCTCATAGTCGAGGACGACTATGATTTCAAGAGAGAGGTAATGTCATAAAATCTAATATCTAACTAACCCAAATGATTTTCTCATATTAAATTGATCACTTAATGTGGGAGAATAAACGGGAACAAGTGTTAAGATATAGGTATGTGCTTTTAGATCTATCTCAACACGGGGCCAATGTAAAGGGGCCCAAAAGGGAGATGGTCTATCAAAGAGCAAGGCTAACCAATGGAGCATAAGACCTTAGGGTTAGCTTCATTGAAGACCTCCAATAAATATGTGTAAAAGTCCTTTTGACCTTAAGTAAGCTAAGGCTGAGCTTGAGGTGGGAACCCGGCCCAAGCTCGAGGTGCTTGTCCTGCTTGAGGTGCTTGTCATGCTTGAGGTGTTTTTCATGCTTGAGGTGCTTGATTAAGATGCTTGAGGTGCTTGACTGGCTCCATGCTTGAGGTGCTTGACTTGCTGCATGATTAAGGTACTTGAGGTGCCTTGAGAAGCTTGCCTGAGATGCTTGTGGGAACACCCCCTAGTTCAAGTGCTTTGTCATGCTTGATGAGTAAGGTGCTTGATCACCTAAAGTCAAAATCAATCCTACAAGAGGGGGGGCGAGCCCTTTTCCTAGGAGCTAGAGAGAGAACACCCACTCACACACACAAGGGAAGCCCCAACTTGAAGAGGCAGCAAGGACACATGTCAGGCCCCTACCCATGTTACCTTCATGTGTTGCTTGAAGCCTATTGGCTAAGCTTCAAAGGGGTCCAATGATAAATTACATGAATTATCTAATTGTTTTAGCATTTATCAAGTCCTCTCTCTCAAAGGGGAAAGGGGGACACTCGTCCCAAGGCTACCCATGTTGCTTGTAATGGCTCCTGCTTGTGATTGGCTAGGCCTGGAGGGGTCCAATGAGCTTCAGGCATGAGCTACAAGGGGGGGTCAACCCAAGCAAGCTAGGGGGGTGCCTAGGGGGTATACTCACCCACACACACTCACAATCACTCTCATTGTGTGCTATGCAAAGTGCAAGAGCTCCCTCTCTAAGCAAGTAGAGGTTGAGAGCCTACACCAACACTCTTGGCTATGGAGTGCAAATCCAACCAAGAGCCATGCTTCAATGCTTAAGCTTGCCATCTCCTTCTTCTTCATTACTATGCTATTATGTATGCTAGCAACAAGAGTATGATAAGTGAGGAACTAATTCTTTCTCCTACGAAATGTTTCTTCTTCCTCTTCCCTACCCTCATTCCCTGCTAGCTCTCTCCACCTTCGAAGGTGTTTGAGGTCTTGGGACTGAGGCTTGGGATAGTTAAAGCTTTCTTCAAGTTTATGATATGTTTGTGGTGCATGAAGCCTTCCATCTTCATGGCATCACCTAGGTCACAAGGAACACAAAGACTGTATTGTAACAAGTCTCTCTTTATGGGAGAAATCATAATACAAATGCCTATTGGAGGGGGGACCGGCTCCACATAAATCCGGTCCTCAATTGTTGTCATGTTCTCTAAACTCTCTCTCTTGCAAAAGTATTGTCTATGCCAAGTTAACTAATTGCTATGATTATGTTGCTATCTTCAATTATGTCTACCCGCTATGCTCACAAAATCATTTCTTGAAAGTACTCTCATTAAATTCCGCTATTCTCAAATTGAATAGGCAAATTCCATTACACTACAATAACTAGAATAGTGTACAGTCAAACAAAGATCCAATCGGAGGACTATAAATAGGACCCACTACTCCGTTTTACGAGCTATTACTGGCTATTGATCTCTTATATCTCTTTTGGGAGCTATTGCTTGTATCTTGAAGCTTTATATGCTCTTGTATCTTGTAACCCTCATTAACCTTTGAGCAAACTTGACTCACTTATTATATTGGTTTACTCTGAGTACATTCTAGTTCCAGTGTCCAATCTCATTTCCATCTTAGTCTATATTTTAGTTCCAGTTTTACATTTCAGTTCGAGTCTTGTCTGATCCGAAGTTCTAAGTTAATCTGAACTAACTCTAACTATCAACCTGAAGTAGCTCTCATAAGTGTTCAGCTCATTCCATTTTGGCGATCATGGTGGCTTGAGCTAAGTTTTCTTTTGACAGATGAACTATCTCCCAGTTGGTGATAGAGCTATTAGACATCAGTCATGCCGCCCAAGAGAGTTGCATCTGGCAGAAGGCCAACAACCAGATTCATGGATGATCCAGACCGTGTCAGTCCAATCGACGAAGAGTCGAAGCAAGCCTCTGACACTGAGAGAGAACCTGGGAATGAGACAAATGTTCCTCTAGGACTAGGAACAGCTGATGAATCAAGGGATTCTCAGCATTCAACCCATTCTAGGTACAGGCGTTCAGAACGAGCGGAAAGACGAACCAACTCTCATATCTCAGCACAGTCAAAAACATGCTAAGGAAAGTGAGGGAAGCAAGAGAAGTCATCATTCAGTAAGACACAAACCAACGAAGAAGATGCCAGAAGACACAATAATTGAAACTGACAATGATTGGGAAGTTGATACATACCATTATAGCAAACAAAGATTTGAAGATAAGAAACCAGCTCACATAACCATAACCAGTAACCACGAACATTCTACTAACTTGAAGATTTCATTTCCAATCTTCAAAGAGGAGGCAAGAAGCATGACCCAGATGTCCACATCCAAGCCTTTGAGCAATATGTTGAACTTAAGGATATCGATGAAGATGAATGGGGGGAATATTTTCCCCAAACACTCAAAGAGGTAGCCAAAAAATGGTATTATCATTATCCAACTTGCCAGCTCATGTCCTATAATAAGCTCAATAAGGCATTCCGCTTCTTGGAATATTCAGACAACTAGCGTGATGAGGACATACTATGTGAACGGGATGAGATTGAACAAGGCAAGTTGTCGGTCAAGAGCTACGTGGAAAAGATTAAGAAATTGATCAGACAACTGCAAGATCCTCCATCAAAAAAACAAATGCGAGCCTGGTTACTCAATGGTTTTAGAAGCAAAAAGTAAAGGGAATAGGAAGTTCTAGCACCTACAAAGAAATTTAATGATCTAGTGTAAAGGGCGTTGAAATTGGAGCAGCAATCTTAAAAAGAGAAAGGCCACAAGAAGAGATAGTCCAATCTAGCACAAGTTCTAGTTCATCTCAGCACGAGTCAGATGAAAAAGGAAAGAGGAAGAAAAAGGGATCATGGACTAAAAAGTTGGATGAAATATCAAAGCAAAGACCTTCAGTTAAGAAGATGTGGCTTTGGTATTCAAAGTGTAGATCTAGAGATCATATATCTTATGAATGCTCACAATGGACATATTGCAAGGCCTATGGCCATGCATGGAATAATTGTGGTATTAGGATTCATCATTTCAAAAAGGAAAAGATATGTCAATGATTGCACTGATGAATCTTGAGGCAGTGAAAGTAGATGGAGCCAGTGGTTCCAAGGACAATGAGACCAACACAAATACTGGTAATGGCCAAGGTAGATACCAAGTGTGAGGTCCCCAACCCAGAAGATTGAAGCGACTCAATAGATGGCCTTCCTTTATTCTCAAGTTCCATTGAAAACACATTACTCTAATTCCACGAAGCAAGGATACGAGCAACAGATGTAATGGAAATGGCCTAGGAACATTGAAAATAGCGGAATTAAGAGAACTATAGTGAGCATTTTTATGAGACTACTTTGAGAAAATAGAGCGTGAACTTGATTAGAGGTAGAAAAATAACTATTATACTTGATTAACTTGGCATGAACAATACTTTGTAAGAGAAAGAATTAGAGAACTTGACAACAATTGAGGACTGGATTTATGTGGAGCCGGTGCCCCCTCCAAAAGGCTTTTGTATTATACTTTCTCCCATAAAGAGAGACTTCGTACAATACAAGCTTTGTGTTCCTTGAGACCTTGATGGTGCAATGAAGATAGAGAGCTTCATGCACCACAATTATGCCCATAACTTAGCTAAATGAAAGCATTAACTTGTCCCTGGCCTCAGTCCCAAGACCTCAAACACCTTCAAAGGTGGAGAGAGCTAGCAGGGAATGAGGGTAGGGAAGAGGAAGAAAAACATTCTTACGAGAAAGAAATAGTTCCTTACTCATCATCACTCTTCTTGCTCAGCATAGCATAATAGCATAGTAATGAAGATAGAGAAGATGACAAGATTTAGCATTGAACATGGCTCTTGGTTGGATTTGCATTCCATAGCCAAGAGTTTTGGTGTAGGCTCTCAACTTCTCAACAAGCTCAAATGGAGTTCTTGCACTTTCACCAAGTGAGAATGAGCACATGTTAGTATGTGTGAGAGAGAGTATACCCCCAAGCACACCCCCAACTTGCCTGGTCGACCCCTCCTTGTAGCTCAAGAATGAAATTTATTGGACCCCTACAAGCCTAGCCAATCACATGATTTAGTCATATCAAGCAACAATGCTAGCATTAGTGTGTCCTTCTTACCCCTTTGAGAGAGAGGGCTTGATAAATGCTTAAACAATTAATTTAAGTATCTAAAAGCTTATTGGACCCCTTTAGAGGCCAACCAATAGGCTTTAGGCACCTTATGAGGGCAACATGGAGAGGAGCTTGACATGTGTCCTTGTTGCCTCTGTCATGAAGCACCTCAAGCACCTTAGTCGACAAGCACCTCAAGCACCTTAGTCAACAAGCACGACAAGCACCTCAAGCTTGGGCCGGGTTCCCACCTCAAGTATAGCCCTAGCTTGCCTAAGGTCCTAGGTCTAAGAACTTCCAACACTAACCTTTGGAGGTCTTTAATGAAGCTAACCCTAAGGTCTTAAGCTCCATTAGCTATATTCTAACTCTTGTTCACGTTTGTTCTCCCACATTAAATTATCGTTTAATATGAGAAAATTATTTGGGTTAATTAGATATTAGATTTTATGACAATAGAAGAGAGAAAGTCCTCTATCCATCATGATCATGTTTGTAAGGGTCATACACTACAAGCAAGGTCGATAAATCTAAGGATTCTAATGGGAGTTATTACCTATATCATAAATTCCCATTGACATATTTAGAATCTATAAAGAACACCTTTTCTCCATGTTGAAGAGACACTGCCGCCATTCATAAGCCCTAAATATGATATGAGACTCATTCTGAACTAACTAGTAATCTTGTGAAAAGTACCCAGCTAAGGGTCCACCCATCCATAGACATAGATTGTTTAGATACTAGTCTCCCACTTTCCACAGTGCACTCACCCATTCCTCATGTTTTTTAGTTACTACCACATTGTTTTATGTGTACAAACAATGCTCCTTTATTAATTTTGGGCCCTTCAAACATCATCAAAACAATTCTTTCTCAAACAAGGCCTAATGAAGATAGTTATATATTTCAACCAAAAAGAATTTTCCAATTTCTTATGAGTTTTTCCACTACCCGTGGACTTTCTCGTCTAACCATCAGAGCCTTTGTAAAGGGTTTATTTATTCGCTAACTACAAAATGCACAAACTTCCCCAAACGCTAACCGCAAGGGGGCATCTCGCTAACCGCAAGGAGCAAAAAGAGAGGGCTGGTAGCCTCAGCTTAATCGTCGCTAACCGTGGCATCATCTTGCTAATCGCAAGGCATTCGTTAACCACAAGGTATCTTACTAGTTGCAAGGCATCTCGCTAATCGTAAGAGACAAAAAGAGAGCTAATAACCTTAGCTTATTCTCCACTAACTGCGAGATCATCTCGCTAATCGTGAGTTCCATTTAGAAGCAAGATATTCCTTCAACAATTGTTTTATTTAAGTTATTCTTCAAACATAACCAACTAACCAATAATAACAAACAACTTACTCCTAATATCAAACAATAACAACTTATCAAACACTAAAACTTTATCAAACAATTCTTTCACTCCTCTATTATCAAAACAATCCTTTTACTACTCTACTAAATCATATGCTTGTCTCTTGTGATACAATCATGTTTCTTGGACAATTTAAAGGAATTCATAGGCTTGACTCACCACGTCAGCATATATGACAATGCAGAATTATAAATTTTTCTTATCGAAATAGTAGCATGTTTGAATACCTCATGCGTTGGAGGTTGGACAACGTCAATTTATTCCACAACTGATACCTTCGATTGAGCTATGATTGGAGTAGTTGACACCTTCCTTTGTACCTTCTTTGGAGGCGGAATGACAGGAGCATCCTTGGAGCTTCGAGTCACTCGCATTGGGGCCATTACGTTGAGATGGAGGAGAGGAGAGCTTTGCAGTAAAAAGCAAAGTTATGGCTTTCTTGCTTGCTGAGAAGATAGCAAGAGAGAAAAAAAGAGAGTTCTAGGATAGCGAGATGGCGACATAGATGGAGTTGGAGTTAGAGATGGAGATGGGTTGAGGGTGAGAGGTTGAGGGAGAGAAGGTAACTTCAGCATCAAGGCAAGAGACCTTCCCCTTCTGAGAGCTTTTGTGTGTGTGTTCAAACTCAGGGAAGAGGGCCTTTATATAGACTATCAAGGGCAAAAACAAAATCTAAAAAGAGTGAAAAGCAGAGAGAAAAGTTCGCGCGTGTTTCTGGTTTTTTTTTTGCGCACACGTCTCGATGTGTGATTTGGAGACTCTAAATTTAGGAGAAGCTTGTCCAAAAAGAATAGAAGAGCTTCTAATTTTGACTTTCCTCTTTTTCTTCTCTAAAAACACTCTTTCTTTTTCAAAAATACTCTTTCTTTTTTAAAAATACTCCTTCTTCCAAAAAACACTCTTCCTTTCTTAGAAACAACCTAATACTCTCCATAACTAAAAACACTCTCTTTTCTAAAACAACTCTTTTAAAAAAAATACTCTTCTTTTTCTACACTTTCTTTCCTAAAACTTCACCAAAAGTTTCTTTTCTTTTCCATGGGTCAACTCTTATCCTCAATCATAGTTTTAGACATTAAATTGCTCTTAAACTTAGTAAAACTTATTGCTCTAAGTGAGTAAGGGTCAGAATTAACAATCCAGGAGTCTGATTTTTGATCCAATCGTTCCGTTGAAACTTTCAATGACTTAACAAAAACAAGAATCTCAAATACTTTTGAAAAGTAACTAAAATAGTTTTTATTAATAAATCTTGGGTATGTTACATCGGGAACTGGCGAAGGCAAAGGCAAAGGTGATTTTTAAAAAAGAAGCTTAAATTCTTACACTTGTGGGAAATATGGTCACTTCACAGCTCAGTGTCCCATTGCTGCCAAACCAAAGGGACATGAACAGAAGGTACAAGAACCAATACCAATCAGAATTGGACAAAAAGTAAAGGGGTTAATTAAAAAAATCACATATAACCCGAGAAGAAGCAAACTATTGAAATGAAGAAGTGGAAACAACAGAGATCTGTATGGAAGGCAAAAGGCAAGGATAAGGTAGTTGATGAATGGCAAGAACAGCGAGAACTGGCAACCAAGATCATAGAGAATTTGGCCAAGAAGATGTCATAACAGCTAGAGTGTTCGGATGCCAAGACGTTTCAGAAATTACGGTCTCAGACTTCACAGGCTCACGAGGAGCACTTACATCAAACAAGGGAGAAGGTAGTATTTGGATTGAATGAATCCATGATAGCTACAATTCAGAGTCTGGTTAAGGATGTATAATAAGTTAGAACAAACTTGATGACCGAAGCTGGAGCCACTGAACTAATGAAGGACCAATGAGAGGGTCCATCACATGAGCAAATAGACAAGGGAAGTTAGCTGATTGGAACTGTGAAGACAACCAAGAGAAGAAGACTTCCAGCTAGATTGTAGCTCTGGTAATGAACATGACTAAAAATATGTAAAAGTATGTGAAAGGATTCAAAAATTAACGATAGAACTCGATGATATCAAACGGACCCTACCAGAGGCTGCAAAGTTCATAAGACAAAAGAGGAAAGTTGAAGCTGAAGCAAGAGCAATAGACCTAGCAACAATCATAGATGATGAGGTTCTAGTCATTCAGGCTGACTATAAGTTGACTAAGCCTTCCAAATTTTTCTAACGTAGTCCAACTATATATAATTTACTATAATTTCGTTCTCAAATCTACTAAAACCAAGTACAAAACACACAAAAATTCCTTGTAAACTCTACTTCTACAAACATTTCTTTCTGACACACACCAGCAATAATCACATATGTATTTCTATTTGAATGTCTCCTTTTACCATACACACCAGATTACACTGTCAAATTGACATATGAACTCAACAATCAATAAAATGATGTTTTTACTTATCGCACGCAAAATTGACTCTCACTTGCCCAATACACTTCCACAATAAATTGGTGAATATTGTGATTTTTGTATTCAAATGATTTATTATTTTGAAAATGTTCACTTTTCCCCAATCCCAATGCTTCTAATATGCAGTAATCTTTCATTTTAAATCTCTAGCAAAAACTCATGATTCACACTAACGTTGAATCATAACACATATGCAAGTCCATTTATGCTCAAAATTTCATGCTTAATATTTAAATTTCATTGTTTATTATACAACTTTATATTTGTATCTACTTATATTTCAAACCATAGACCAACCTTTACTCTTTTGCATGACTTGTTTTTGAGTCGTCTACGCAATCTCACCGCTCTAGAGCTTCACTTCAGTGCGCTCATACCAGCTTTTGTTCAATCATCCGCTTTAGCAAGATCACTTCAATCACTCACTTCTCTCTCACCCACTCTCTGATATTTGTTCTCTTCACTATCACGCTATTCTTCTCTCACTAACACTCTCTCTCTTTTTGTCTTTTTCTCACTTGCACTATAGAATACGATTTCTCTCTCCCATATACTCACATACACACTCACACAATCCATATGCACTTGCGAACATAACGTACACACACTCATACTATGAAATCAACAATCAACGGCTCTTTATCTCTCTTAAGCTCTCAATCAACACCACTGCTCCAAAAGGATTCTCTCTATCTATCTAACTCTCATACACACACACACACACACTAACATAGCATACACACAGTCATGCACACAATCACTATGCTCCCTATAATCGGTTCCTTCTCTTTCTTCTTGGCACGTTATGCTACCTCTCTCTCTCTCTCTCTCTCTCTCTCTCTCTTTCTCTCTCTCTCTCTCTCTCTCTACTCCTTCTCCTGCTCTAGCAACTCTCTCTAGCTACTATAGGCGGCTACTCTGCTCTGCAACCCCTCTCTCTCTCTCCTTACTTCTAGGATATAGCAAGAAATCTAGCAGGAAATCTCTCTCTTACTCTCGCTGCTACTCTGCACACGAGGCGGCTTGCTTTCTGGTGATCCTTCTCTCTCATTGAGGGTAGCCCTCATGGGCTCCCCCGCTCTCTTGATCCCCCCCTTCTTTGCTTGGCAACACACCCTCTCCTTGCGACTGGGTCCCCTCTCTCTCCTGCACGCTCCGCGGCAGTTATGACCATACAGACAAGAAAAAGTTTTTTTTAAATTGTTTTTTTATGTTTTTTTAAAAACTGTCAAGCCTATGGTCTTTAAGACCTTGCTCCTGCCACTAAAAAGATTTGAAAATCGTAGGAACAATCTCACGAAACCTCAAAGATCTATTGAAAAAAAATTGAACTCAAGACCTTCTTCTAATCCTTGACTTTTTGATGGCTTTCTCAAGAGCTAATCTCCTCTCTCTCTCTCTCTTCGTGTTCTACAACTACCATCTGAAGGTCAAACAGAAGCCTCAGCATTTTGCTTTGCCAACCAAGAATTAAACAAACATATCCTTTTTAATTGCATCTCATAAATCCCAGCTATTGGCATGGCTTCATAAAAGGAAATTTCTAACCTCATATAGGGAAACTGTCTCGAGATCTCAAGATTTACTTACGTGATTTGAACGCAAAACCTCTTAGTTCTCCTCCTTACACACTCTTCCCTAGGGTAAACTATAGACCCAAAGTTGACGGTATCACTTGTCAAGACTGGAGTTGAAAATCCCGTTCAGAATAACTCGTCCCCCACTATGAAACTTTTAGTATTATCAAATTAATAACTTCATAAATCTTTAAAAAATCTCTCCACCCAAAATCTTAAACTTAACACTTTTACTCACCCAAAATGGAGCTATCTTAAACATCCAATCCACATAATAACTCTGGACAATCAAACTCTCCAGCCCATAGGCACTATCTGTAAAACCGCTATAGGTCAATCACGGCTATTTAAATAATTGTTTTAAGTCCAGTAATTCATTAACCCTGATTTTGGTCAACAATGACTACTTATCCTAGGTAATTTGATCTTATTCTCAAGTTAATACATAACACAATTTGTAAGCAGCAAACATCGAAATTGACAAAAACCTAGCATTAATGCATGTGTTATAGCAATCATTAACATGTCAATGCAGCTAAAAATGCCCATGCAAATCCATACAATTGTTTGAAATATTGAGAGGTCTACATTTCACCCCCACTGAAATATGAAGTCATTCTCGACGAACAAAATTATATGCTACACTTCAAAACTTCAAAACTACAGTTTCCCAGATCTGCAACTACACTTCACAGCAACTGTTGAAAAATAACTTTCTCCTTTCCTTAAATGTGAACGTCCTCGTGAGCACAGAATCCTGAAACACATCATACATTGCACTATAGTATGGTCGTTCTTACTAGTTATCAAATATGAAAAAGATTCCATTTTGCAATAGATATCAATTAGTCAGTCATTAATCAATGACAAATTAATAAACACTAAACATAGTGATATAAACCAACTAACACTAAAATTTTTTATAAAGAACTACCAATCACTAACCCAAACCTCACCAATAGCATGTAAAAATAGATAAGAGGGTGATCAGTTAATCGAATGATTATAAACCTCCCCATGCCAGACAATAAACTTATTGCTATTTAATAGCAAGAACAACCCCCTTCTATGGTGATAGAGCTCTATAGAGGTAAACCTATTAACCCCCATATTATAAAAAATATAGTAGTATTCAGAGCTAAGTGGAAGTCATCGCCTTTGCTTTATTTTCCTTCGTTTGAATTCCCATTTTTTCAGTGGTTTTTTTTTCATGCATTCTTTCTTTCTTGTTTTTGTTTTTGTTTTTATTTTCATTTTTAGCAAGTCACGTCAAACTTGATTGCTTTTTTATTTGTTTATTTTGCACACGTTCCACTCTCACTGCTACATCGAGCGGGAACTATTAGCACTTTATACTTACCACCCCGTACAAAACCTGGATACGGCTCGTGGCTCTGACATTAGAGACAGAGTGAACCCACCCGCCTACCAAGCTTGTACGACGACGATCACACAACATATAACATAAAGTTTTGCTTTATCTCCCTTTTAGCTCATCACTAGTGTAAAGTATCTCTAATATTGCCCATAATCTAGAGTTTGAAGGTCTATAATCCCAAACATGGAGACCTACATCACTTCTAAGGATTGTTAATTCACCATTAAGAGCATAAATTTATTGTCGTAACTAGATTAGCCATAGTGACTTTATTAAAAAATCACCCACACTACCACTCTCAGCCACTAATCAGCTTGGTCAAAGATTGATGATTAATAAGTCTAAATAAAGGAAAGTTCTTCAAACTATATAGACCCCCTACTATAGCAAGTTTATAAAAACTATGGATAGTATAGTATTAACTTGTCACTAACAATCCTCATGCAACAAGCAAAAAATGATACATTATTTTAAAAAAACTTTAAAATATACCACTGGAAAGTAAACCACCTGTTTAGTTTTCTTGAACACACTCCATTGAATAACTGCATCCCCAGATACAGCTTGGATATGTCATCTCCTCACGTCACAACACCTATTGTCCTTCGTTTGAATTTACTTACTCTGCAAAAAGATTAGACTACACTTCCCCAAAGGAAGTAATGTAGAGTCCTAAAACAATTTTTTTTTTTTTTTTTGATTTTTATTTGTTTGATTTTGTTTTGTTTTTTGTTTTGTTTTTTTGTGTTTTTTAGTGTTTTTTTCCAATAAAACAAAGAATCAAGTATAAAAGAAAATGAGTTTTTTGATTTTGTTGATTTTTTATTTGTTGGATTTTGTGATTTTGTTTGTTTGTTTTGTTTTTAAAGCATGTGCATGCAAGGCTAGCAAACATCTCCTCCCCCTTTGCATCATCATCTAAGTCTCTCACAAACATATGACAGAATAGTGTAGGTGCATTGGCTACACCAAAAGGCACTACATGCTAGAGTATAGGCATCTATACAAGGTCCAATTGCCTACTCTTAGTAAAAGCTTCACAATCCTACTACGTATACCATGCCCTAGTTAGAGGCATCTATACAAGGTCCAAAAACCTACTTTTACTAAAAAGCTACGACTCCCTACATGCATGTTATTCCCTATTCACTATGCACTCATGTTGCTCTCGTTGTGCTATGGATCTCAAGCATACATACATGCTACAGACACCCACTTTCTAGTTAAAAAGTTGTAGTGTCCCTACGTGTACAATGCCCTATCCACTATGCAAATTTTTAACATAAAAAATTCTTCTTTGCCACAACCAAAATCTATATGTGAATGGGGTAACAACAGGTGGCATAACTCATTAGGTACAATCAATACTAATTTTCCATTTCATCATTCTCATACATCTCATTTGGGTTCATCTCACAATTTCACAAACATATAATTCATCCCAAATTTATCCCTCATCAGTTTTAAACTAACATTGCACTTCTAAAAGAAATAGCTCACTCAAATATTTATCTCCAAATAGGTAGGGATTTTAATATCTCTTTACTCAAGTGCAAATCTAATTTATAAACACTTAGAAAAAAAAAGAGTTCTTTTGCTTTGAAACTAACACCCACAAACATTGATGAACTAACATCTTGAAACTTCCTCTCAAACCTCACATCTCAAAATCGTGTAGTATTTCTAACGATCAAACATCTCCTATCTTTCCAACATCTTCACTATATCTCTCAAACATCTCACTTCTCTAGCTTCTCCACTCTACTTTTCTCAATCATCTCTTAGGTCCTTAATATCTCTAACTCTCAAGCATCTCTCAGCTTGCTAACCTCTCTACAAACATCTCTCACTTCTATAACATCTTTTCAATTTACACCCTCTAACTTCTACTATTTCAAACTCTAGTCTCATACACTTCTTTGCCTCCTAAACACCAATATTTCTTTCACCACAAAACATGCACTGCAATTTTGAAACACAAAACACACTAGACATGACATCTACTAAGTCTAAATTGCTCTACATCCATTTCAATTGACATAGAATTATGCATTGAATTTTTTCTCATTCTACAATTTGCTAAAATTCTATTAGTTAAACACCAAAGTTTTGCAAAATATTTTTGAATTTCAGTTTCACTGAAAGCCATCATTCTTCTTACAAGTGAATGAAAATGACTAACATATGAGCAAGGATAAACAAGAAACCCTCTCCTCAACTATATCTTATCTCACACCACTCAAGTCACACTTACTACTCCTACTCTTTACTCACTTCTCACTTTGCCTCAAACTCACAATCTTTTTAGCCTTCTCTCCCTCACATGATAATTTAACCACTTAATCAACTTCCGTCCAAACATGGATTCTTATTTAGCTTACACACACATAAAATCACTAAACATCCAAATAGGAACAACAAAGACTCCTCAGTGTAGCCCAAATATCTACTCACAAATGATAGTACATAAGTAGAACTCACACTCACTATCCATATGACATGAAATGACATCTCCCTAATTAAGAGTATCTCAATAAAAATTGAGCTAGTTATTTTATGTTACAAACAAGAAAATATTTTGTTTTATTTTTCATTTTTAGATCAAACAGTCACTACTTACTCTCTCCTTCTCTCCTATGATTCTGTTATCATTGAGCTGAAATGGTATGATTTAATGATTCCCTATTTTACAAAACCTTGCAATATGTCCTATTACACACATATTATTATACTCAAATTGCCTCTTTTCATATGGTTTAATTATCCCTGGTTTTCTATCCACTCTTTTATAGACTCTATTTGAAACTTTGTTTGCACATTTTGTCTACTAGGCATACTATTTTCCTCTACTCTCTCTGATATGTCCCCCTCTTGCACATGTGCAATATATTACATAATTATCTCATTCCCCAAAATGATCACATGCAATAGAATTTCATGTTTGTATCTCTTATGCTCCTCCTCGTCATCCTCATCACTAACATGTTCAATGTGTTCTTCTATTGGTTTCTCAAACCCATTCAATGCTAAGGCTTTTTCTAGATTTTGCTACTCACAACAAACACTAGTCTCAAAAGTAGAAGAACCTGACACAATTTCAATATGAAAGTGCTTTGTACATGCATCCCTAACAAGTAACTATACTTTCTATGCTATATTCAACCAAAAGGAAAGTACCCCTCCCCCTTCTTTACTATGACACACAACCACTTAATTCATAGGGTACTAAATTTTCAAAATAAAATTGCTGAAATATGTGAAAATGCTCCCTATTCAAGGCACACTTCTTGTCTTTTCTCGATATCTATCAATGTGGCTATACTAATCATCCACTAGCTCTCTTTCCTCTCTGCACACATAGACTCCTAATAAACACCGACTCTCAATAGAAATATCTACATTGTTATTGATGGATTTGCTAGTATTACACTCATTAAACTCCTCTTTCATTGCCTAATATACTCAGTCATATTTTCCACTTCCTCAGCATGATATTTACATTCTTCCTCTAAAATCAAACAAATCTCTGCTATTTGTTCTTTTAATTGGAGCATATCATATCATATGAATAAAGTGATTTGCTAACATTGCTAGCTTTTTATTATGTTTAGCTTCCATCAAAGCTTCTCCTTTCTCTAATTTTAATCTAGTCATCCTCTTTATCACCTGTTGCATGTTAAAGTTGGCCCTACCACGTTCATCACTTAATTGTTCCTGTAAAAGTATAATCTTAGATCTCAATTTTTTAATACAATTAGATTTCATACGCATTAATTATCCTTCTATTGTCATACTAAGACTCATTCTAAAGACTTATATTATACTAGAGTGCTAAGCTTGCAAATTCTATCCACTAGGCTCTCCCAAAGCTTAAAAGCTTGCCTCTCCTTTCTCGACTACACACACATTGCCTCTCTCAAATATAGAATTAGAACAAAGATAGTATTTAGATTTAAGTTCATCTTCTCAATTATCTCTCAAACTAACAAACCCTAGGTACCAGCATGCAAAATATATGTAGCGGGGTGCCCCTAGCTCTAATAGCTAGTTGGCTCCCGACGGACGCACCAAAGACTAAGCCTTCCAAGTCCTTCTAACGTAGTCCAGCTATATCTAATTTACTATAATTTCTCACTTATGCGTTCTCGACTCTACTAAAAACAAGTACAAAACACACAAAAATGCCTTGCAAACTCTACTTTTACAAACATTTCTTTCTGACACCACCAACAATAATCACATATTATTTCTTATTTGAAAGTCTCATTTCTTTATCACAATAACCATAGACACCAGATTACACTGTCAACTAACATATGAACTCAACAATCAATAATAATGATGTTTTTACTTAGCACACTCAAATTCACTCTCACTTGCCCACTAACGCTTTCCACAATAAATTGGTGAATATTGTAATTTCTGTATTCAAATGATTTATTATTTTGCAAATGTTAACTTTCCTCCCCCAATCCCAATGCTTCTAATATGCAGTAATCTTTAATTTTAAATCTCTACCAAAAACTCATTCACACACTAACGTTGAATCATAACACATATGCAAGTCCATATATGCTCCAAATTTCATGCTTAATATTCAAATTTCATTGTTATTGTTATAATTTTATAGTTATATCTACTTATATTTCAAACCATAGAGCAACCTTTACTCTTTTGCATGACTTGTTTTGAGTCGTCTTTGCAATCTCACCGCTCTAGAGCTTCACTTCAGTGCCCTCATACCAGCCTTTGTTCATTCATCAGCTTTAGCAAGATCACCTCGCTCACTCACTTCTCTCTCACCTCACCCACTCTCTGATATTTGTTCTCTTCACTATCACGCTATCCTTCTCTCACTAACACTCTCTCTCTTTTTGTCTTCTTCTCACTTGCACTATAGAATACAATTTCTCTCTCCCATATACTCACATACACACTCGCACAATCAATATACACTTGCTAACATAACATGCACACACTCATACTATGCAATCAATTACAATCAACGGCTCTTTCTCTCTCTTAAGCTCTCATCAACACCACTGCTGCAAAAGGATTCTCTCTATCTATCTAACTCTCATATGCACACACACTAACATAACATATACACAGTCATGCACACAATCACTTTGCTCCCTACAATCGGTCCCTTCCTTTCTTCGTGGCACATTATGCTACCCATATATCATTTCACTCTCTCTCTCTCTCTCTCTCATCTCTCTCTCTCCTCTCTCTCTCTCTTCTCTCTCTCTCTCTCTCTCTCTCTCTCTCTCTCTCTCTCTCTCTCTCTCTCTCTCTCTCTCCATCTCTCTCTCTCATCTCTCTCTCTCTCGACTATGGCACTACCCACACAGGAGATCTCTCTCTCTCTACGCATGCAGTACAGGTCAGCGCCCTCAACCCATTTCGGACTCGCTCTTCCTCCTGCCTTCACCACTAGCAATCCCTCCTTCTCTGCCTTATACAATATAGGAAAACAATTCTCTCTCTCTCTCTCCTCTCTCTCTCTCTCTCTCTCTCTCTCTCTCTCTCCCTCTCCACTCTCTCTCTCTCTCTCTCTTCTCTCTCTCCTCCTCTCATCTCTCTCTCTCTCTCTCTCTCTCTCTTCCTTCTCCTTCTTGGCGACTCCTCTCTAACCACGGTGGCTATTTTTCTATCAAGCCTATGGTCTTTAAGACCTTGCTCCACCACTAAAAAGATTTCAACATCTTAGGGACAATCTCACGAAACGAAAGCGCCTGAAAGTGAAGCTGAACAAGACCGGGTTAATCCTGACTTCGCGGGAGCACTGCACGAGCCAGCTGTAATGTCTCAACTTTCTGGCAGGGTGGGGCAATTCGTGAAGCAAACACAAGCTACAGCCACTGTCGGCGGCAAGTGACTACCATTCGAGAGAGTAGTTCGATCACGCACAGCCACAGTAAACTGTATCTGGTAATGAAGTATCCCAAACACCAAGACCTGAATGCGAGGTGGGCCAGATCAGAAGATGCAGGATCATGGAACTACCGTGCAAAATGAGCAGCAATCGTCTGAAGGAGATGCTCATCAATAAAATGGAGAGGCATATCCGAGAACGAGAGCGTCAGAGGAATCTGGAATAAGGTGTGGACTGTCAAACTCCTCAGTGATGAAATCTCGGGATACCACCTCGTCAAGTATATCATCCTGCGATCAGAGAGTATCGGAGAGCGAGCCAGGAGAGCTAAGGCAGTAGCGGGATCTGAAAGACGTACCATGAATATGCCCCTGCCAAGGAATGTAAGCTCCGAGATCCGTCCCTGAGTAGTGCCCAATGCAGTCTGACACCAATCACGTAAAGAAGATCGAGGTGGAGACTGTCCAATCATCCGGCCAACCAAGGCATGTTGAGCCAAGTGTTGTACTTTGGAGTCAATGCATGTCAATAGGTCGCCAGTGCAGTCCACGCGACAGGCAAGCGGTGATGGAGCGCCGTGTGTAGCACTCGAGACCGGCAAAGCTGCCATGAAGAATGGGCGAGACTGGCAAACGGTAAAAGCAAGACCCAAAGTGAAGCTTGGACTCTCTCTCTCTCTCTCTCTCTCTCTCTCTTCTCTCTCTCTCTCTCTCTCTCTCTCTCTCTCTCTCTCTCTCTCTCTCTCTCTCCTCTCTCTCTCTCTCTCTCTCTCTCTCAAGGCTGGTGACCCTACAGAGCCTGGGAACTACCGCACTATCATGGTTGGACACACGTTGGCACGGTTGTATGCATCTATCCTGGAACAACACTTGAGTAATTGGGCAGAGGGCGAGGGGGTACGAGCAAAGGGTCAAGCCGGCTTCAGGAGGGGTTTCTCCACTCTTGATCATATTCTGACACTCAGGGCCATCATTGAGGAGGGCAGAGCACATGGGAGACGGATATATTGTAGCTTTGTGGACTTTCGTAAAGCATTTGACATAGTACCAAGAGCTCGATTCATGCGCAGACTACAGGAGATGGGGGTGCCCATAGAGGTGATTTGGGGGATTATGGCTTTGTACAGATCAATGATGGGACGGGTACGCACTCCAGAAGGGGTATCTGATTTAGTTCACTCTACCATTGGAGTGAAACAGGGCTGCCCATTGTCTCCTACTCTATTTGGTATGTATGTTGATGAGGTGTCTGATTACATCGATGCTGGCAGTGACGTGGATCCCATTGTTGCTATATGCTCATGATATTGTGCTGATATCTGACTCACCAGAAGGTATGCAACGACAGTTGGATACAATACGCAATTTTGCAGAGGATAGTGGATTGTGTGTAAACCTAGGTAAAACCAAGGTTATGGTGTTTAACACCACACCGCAATGGGTCAGGAGATCAGTACCCACTTTCAAATATGGTAAGGAGATTGTGGAGTATACAGATGCATACACTTACCTGGGGGCAGTCTTTACTGGGCCGAGATTTTCCTTCAGAAGAGCAGCAGAGACTAGACTAACTAGAGCCGGTGCGGCTCTGGGAGGAATGGAGAGGATGTGTTCACAAGTTCAATTCCAGGAACCTAGGACAAAGTTTAGGCTCTTTGATACTTTGGTAGCCTCTACTATGTTATATGGGGTGCAGGTTTGGGGACCTTCTATAGGCCAGGATGGGTGGAGGCGTATGGAGAAGCCCCTGGTATCTATGATCTCTCGGCTGATTAGAGCCAAGGTTTCTATACCGCATGATATCATTCGAGCGGAATTAGCTGCCCCCCCTGTGGAGATTGAGGCGCTCACAAGATCAGTCTCCTTTGTACACAGTCTATGGGATACTACCAGAGACAGATATGCCAGGGTGGCTCTAGAGTCCTCCAGACAATTAGCTTTTAATGGGGACACATCATGCTGGTATGCTCAGATGACATCACGGTTTCAGACACATGGTTTCACCATGGATAGGTTGCCTCCTTTTCAATACTCTCTTCAGGCACCCTTGAGGTCTCTGACACGGGTAGAGATTAATAGACTCATCCATCAGGATTTGATCCAGTTGGACACGAGGACATGGATAGAGCCGTTACAAGAGTTGGGCACAAAGATGGCTTTCTATAGAGAGCATTTTTCCACCTCACGGGGGATGGGTTTGTGATTAGACCTAGCTATATGGACAGGCATCTTTCTCATGGTGTGCCATGTGCCATTGGCCAGATACGAACGTCCACTCATCAGCTCGAGATTGAGACTCGCAGATTCAGAGGGACACCAGCAGATAGCAGGATATGCCGCTTATGCCATCTAGAGCCAGAGACAGAGGTACATTACATATGTCACTGCACAGTGTACTATGAGATACGAGGCCGTTTTCATTGTCTATTCAGAGAAGGTTTGGGCCTCTATCTAGGGTCATGAGATACGATGATCAGAGATGTCTTGGGCTATATCTACTTGAGCTACACAAGCATAGAGAAACTTTACTGAGGAGAGCTGAAGAGAGACAACCCCAGAGACAAATCACAGATTTCTTTACACTAGATATTGTACACCCAGAACAACAGACAGAGGAGCAACCAACAATGGAGAGGTCTACCCGCACTACTGGCATTCTCATTGACCGAGCATTGGAGCTAGGGAGATCTAGACGACCCCGATGGAGAAGAGGAGCTACACAGTTTCGAAGGAGGCTACAACAAAGGATTCGAGCCATACTTTTTCGTCGTCCAAAGTGCAGATGAAGATGGATCTCTATGAAGATAGATCTCTACTTCCCTCCCAAATTGTCTACACATTGTATAGCTCAGTTCACACATCTCACGCCTTTCGCCTTTCACACCTATCCGCTTAGTTTAGGATTCCGCAATATTTATATCTAATTATCCCTAGTTGGATTTATTTTGTTAATATTTTGTATTTTATTTTGTTAGTATTTTATTTTGTTAATATTTTGTTAATCTGACTTGGTATCAGATACACCGCATTGTAACTTCCTGGTCTCTTTGGTCACTTTGGCCTTTTGAAGACGTTAATGTAACATTTCATTTCATTTCTCTCTCTCTCCTACTCTTGACCATATCTTGACACTCAGAGCCATCATCGAGGAGGGTAGATCGCGTGGGAGACGGATCTATTGTAGCTTTGTGGATTTCCACAAAGCATTTGAAACAGTGCCTAGAGCTAGATTCATGCGCAGATTACAGCAGATGGGAATACCCACAGAGCTCATTTGGGAGGTCATGGCATTATACAGGTCAGTAGTGGGGCAGGTACGCACCTCAGAGCGTTTATCCACACCGATTCACTCCACTATTGGGGTGAAGCAGGGCTGCCCGCTCTCTCCTACTCTATTTGGTATGTATGTGGATGAGGTTTCTCACTACATTGAGAGAGATGGTGATAGAGGTGCACAGCTGGCAGCGACATGGATTCCATTATTGTTATATGCTGATGATATTGCGTTGATCTCCGACTCTCTGGAGGGATGCAACGTCACTTGGATGCTTTGAATAGGTTTGCTCAGGAAAGTGGTTTGTCCGTCAACCTTGGTAAAACCAAGGTCATGGTATTTATATACCACCCCACAGTGGATCAGGAGGTCAGCGCCAGCATTCACAGACGGCCAGGAGATTGTGGAATATACAGAGGCGTACACTCACCTCGCAGTGGTTTTTAGTGGGCCAACATTTTCATTGAGGAGGGCAGCAGAGACTAGACTGACCAGAGCCCATGCAACATTGGGTAGATTGGAAAGGATGTGTTCAAATGTTCAGTTTCAGGAGCCTCGGACGAATCTCTGGCTCTTCGACACTCTGGTGGCTTCTGCATTGCTTTATCGAGCTGAGATTTGGGGAACTTCATTAGATCATCACGGAGGACAGGACGCAGTGATGGATGGGGGAACATGGAGATGCCTCTGGTCTCTATGATCTCGTGGCTCATTAGATCCAAGGCCTCAGTACCACGTGCTATTGTTCGAGCAGAGCTAGCTGCCCCCCCACTAGTGGTTGAGGCGCTCATCAGATCGGTCTCCTTCATACACCGCATGTGGGAACTTCCCAGAGACAGATATGCCCGCTGTCACGAGGACGTGGCAGTTATTAACCATGTCACAAAGATGTGGCAACTGCTCCTTGGTTGTTGGTTTCTTTCCGATGGGGTTTATTTTATTTATTTTGAGACCCTCTTTTTGAAGTAGCAAACGGTCGGACATTGTATGGCCAATATGAACGGTAGTTTCACACCCGCAGACGAGAAGTGGTCGGCACTGGAATTCGTATGGTAAGAGGATGTCTGGGCTCAAAGCAAGATCATATAGGTCCCCCCCTCGCACTTAGCAAGTTGGTGGATACTAGGAAGTGAACTCAATTAAGGCGTAAAGTCAAGGTGGGACTACCAACAAAAAGTATCCGACAGTTGGGCCACATTGCACTTTTGGATGCGGTCCCAATGAGGATAGATGGTCAGAAGACCAATGGGAGCCCAACGGAAGCATCTCCTAAAATTTAGGGAACTGTTATTTCGGGTCGTGAAATGTGTTCGCGTCATTACCTTCGGTATGACTAGGGGAACATTTTACAACTCTGCCACGAAGTCAACTGGGCAACCGGTCAGGATATTTTTAAGCGGCGAACCCGAAACGGGAAAATGCTTGAAAATGCGCCAAGTGGCAAATTCTCATGCACTTGCCTCTTGCAGAAAAATGGGCGCTGATTTTTATGTTGGGAGAGGCCTCATTTCAGCTTTTGTCACAGGTTAAGAGCTATGGAGTGCTTCCTTTCCCTCTCATGTACAGTGTGGTGCTAGGAGTGATGCCCTGCACACTACACACTACTCTCTCTCTCCCCTACGTGCAGTTATGTGATGCCCCACAAGAGGGCTCCTCATTTGACTGATGTACAATTGTGTGGGTTCATGCTTTTGTGCTGAGGCAAGAGCCTCCTTGAGCAGGAACAGGGGTAGCTAGCTGCTACTCCAAAGCAGGCATTGGTGAGGGTCATAACCTCACCTTACAGGTGCAAAATCAGCGTTGTGTATGTGCTGTAATTTGACTGTTTTTCAGCCATACGGACGCCAGGACCATTGGGAATCGTGTCCCACTAGCAGAGGACAGGGGACTGTTTGGGGCTGAAAACAGGGCAAAAAAGAGTAAATACAGCGTGCTAAATTTACTGTTTTTGGGCAGGAATCAGAGGGTATACGCGAGTAGAAGCGATTTCTAGCAGGGGAATTGGTTTCGCGCAAGTTTTGGGGCTGTTATGCTGCCGAAATTTGGCCAAAATAGGAGGTATCTAGTGCGATCCAGTCAAAGGATTCCCAGGACTCTTCTTTGTACTTTACCCTCCTAAGGAATAAAGAAATACCGAAAGGGGCGCCAATTTTGGGGCCTACAGGTTGTCAGTGTCTGCTCGGAGCATTCTAGCTTCCGAGCTGTGTGTATTCAAGTGTTAATTCCCGTCGCAGGTTCTCTTTGCAAAGTGCTCTGTGTGTGTGTCTAAAGTAAAGAATTTCAGGTGAAAGCCAACGCCTACCGCCCTACGGGCCGGTTTCATGGTTCCATTGCCGGGACATCAATCACTTTTTCCTTAAAGAGTGAGCCTCGATTGTTTAGGGTAAAGACACAGAGTGCAGGAACGCGGAGATTACACTATGGCCGACAAGGGGAAGGGAATTATGGAAGAGGGTTCCTCTTCAAAGGACAGACAGGAGATTCCTATGGTTTTTGAGATTGGCGAGAGCTCACGGCCACGTCGGTCTGTACCTCCTGTCAACGTGAATGTCCCTCCAGTAGTACAGCGCTTTATGACTGGGCAACTTGAGGATGATGCATTCAAGACTCGGTTAGTTGCCGCGGTGAATGTGTTTTCGCAGCTGGTGCAGAATCCAAGGTTTATGGAATTCTTGCAAGAGCCACCAGTGCAACAGCAAAATAGGCAACCTACGCCACGTACAGAGCTTGTTGATGCTCAAGCCCAGGTCCTTCATGTGGCGCAGGAGGAAAGGGAACACTCGCATGTTGCGGAGTCGGGGGCTCCAAAGCAAGTTCCTCCCGTGCTTGAACAGGTGGCTAGAACGCCTATTCCACAGGTTATGCCAGTTCAGCCCGCCACCTTTCAGAGCCAGCATGCTGTCTTGAATGGACAGGGAGCTGGATACCAGGCTATGCACTCAGTTTTTTCCACCACCCACGGTACATCCTGGGTATTTCGGAGGTGGATCAATGTTCCAAAGTATGCCTGGTTATGCGCCTCGAAGTCAGCCGTACATGCTAGGAACAGTGTTCGGGGGTATGCAAGGCATCATGCCAAACCCCATGTATGGTAGTATCGGCATGCAGCAAGGTTTCCACTGCAACCAGGGCCAGTTTGGGGTGCCACAGGGTCATTTTGGCATGGCTGGTTTTTTCTGGACAGCAGCCAGATATCGCACCTCTGACGCAAAATGTGAATGGCGAACACGTGCCGATCATGCCTAGTACAGTGCCCATGTTGCAGACCATTCCGTATGACAACTTGGGGGCACTAGAGAAGCCGAAAGCTTACTAAGAAGGTGGTGCAGCAGTAAAGTTCAGTACCTTCAGTGGTTTCGAGGATAAGACAAAGGCCCTCACTTTCCTCCAGCAGTTTGATACAGCTTATGCGGAGGGAATTTTACAGAGGCCTCGAAGGTCAAGAAAGCTGCCACTTTCTTAAAGGACAATGCGCTTACATGGTGGACGGCATTGTTAATGCAAGGACAGACACCCGCCACTTGGGTTACTTCAAGCAAATGTTTGCATCTGCTTGGCTATCAAATGAATTTGAAGCCGACGTCTTGACAGATTGGCACCAGCTTAATTCAGCTTCGTGCAAGAGCTTGCTGGAGTACAATAGGAGGTTTTGTAAAGCGTTACTCTCAGTGACCTCCTACAGATTTGTGCCATTGACAGAGCAGATAGAGAAGTACTGTTGTGGGCTGCCTAAAGGGCTTCGTGACTACTGTACATAGAACAGAGTGGCTACCCTTATTCAGCTTATGGAAGTTGCGAACACTAGTCTTGCCTTGTTGACAGGACCGAGCAGTGACAAAGGAGGGCAACAAAAGAAAAATTCAGCGAAGAAGCCCTTTGTGAAAACGGCTCCTGATGCGTCACAGGGGTCAGAAAAGGCCACCAAAGACAAGGATTCAGCCGGGACTTCTGGAGCGCACGCAAAGAAACAGAAAAGGAAGACTTTTGTGCGCAAGTCACTCGAGGAAAAGAAGGTCCTAATGGCTGAGAACAAATGCTTTATATGCGAGCAGCCTGGTCACTTTTCTATCAATTGTCCACAAAGAAAAGGCCAGCTGACTCAGAGGATAAAGAAGACCAGAAAGGCAAGAAGCCAAAACCCACAGCAGGTTTAGTGCCAGACATGGTGGGTGACAGGCCCAGCACAGATGCCAGTGAGTTATGCAGGGCATGGGGTAAAATTAGGGATCAGACGGCAGTCATCTTCTTTGATCCAGGTGCCAAAGCCAACTTTATCTCACCAGAGTTAGCTATGAAGCCGGGCATCACAGCTGAAGAGATGGGGTACACAACAGAGGCAGGGTTGGCATGTCCTGGCCACTCAGAGTGTGTTACTCCCATCATTGGAAAACTGCGTCTGCATATTCAGTCGTATGTGGACACTGAAGAGTTTTACATCATGCCGCTGGAAGGTTGTGACGCCTTGTTGGGGATCCCGTGGATGTTCCGAGTGCATGGAGTCTTGGATGCCTACAACAAAAAGATCACTGTACAGCATAGGGAAAAACTCACATCTTGGATGTAAAGCTTAAAGGAGAGTCAGTCCCTATTGTATTTGCTTCTGCTATCACTTCTGTAAGAAAGAATCATCTTTCTGTGTACTTGATTTTTGCACGTGATGTCTCAGATAGTGATCAGTCAAATTTATCTATGTTAGATAAAGAAAGGTCAGCATTTTTGCAAAAGTTTAGTGACTGTTTCTCTGATTCATTACCGTCACAATTGCCACCAGAGAGACCTGAGGACCATTGGATAGATTTGGTGCCAGGGTGTAGCCCACCAAATAGACCTCCCTACAGGTTTAGTGCGGCGCAGCAGAAAGAGATTATGGGCCAGGTTCAGGATTTATTAGAGAAGGGGCTGATTCAACCTAGTTCTTCACCCTTTTGCTCCCCAGTGCTCCTAGTGCACAAGAAGGATGGCTCATGGCGCATGTGTATTGATTACCGTGCGTTGAATAAGAATACCATCAAGAATAGGTTCCCTATTCCTAGAATTGATGATATTCTCGATCGTTTAGAGGGTGCTGCAATTATCAGCAGGATAGACCTTAAGAGTGGGTACCATCAGATTCGTATAAGGCTAGAGGATATGCACAAGACTGCGTTTAGAACGACATTTGATCTTTATGAGTTTTTAGTGATGCCGTTTGGGCTAACAAATGCTCCTGCCACGTTCAACAGAATGATGGACCGGATTTTCCGCTCACATCAACAGTTTGTTGGAACGTTCTTCAATGACATGATAGTGTATTCGAGGAATGAAGAGGAGCATAGGCATCACTTGACCATTGTGTTCGAAGAGCTGCGCAGTCACAGGTTACTTGTCAATCCTAAGAAAAGTGAATTCTTCCTCGAAGAGATCCACTTTCTGGGCCACATAGTCTCAAAGGATGGTGTTAGAATGGATCCCGCAAAGGTCGAAGCTATCAAGACATGGCTTGACTTAATGACTGTGCACGATGTCAGAAGCTTCTTGGGATTATGTTCCTACTATAGAAGGTTTATCAGAAATTTTGCAGAGATAGCATCGCCTCTTCACGCATTGCAAAAGAAAGAGGTCACTTTCAGATGGACCCAAAAAGAGATTTCAACTTTTAGTCTCTTAAAGGAAAAGTTAACTTCAGATCCAGTTATTGTTTTGCCAGATCTCAGGAAGTCATTTGTGGTCCAGTGTGACGCGTGTGGCAGTAGCATCGGAGCAGTGCTAATGCAAGACGGACGGGTAGTAGCTTATGAAAGCCGAATTTTGCAAGGGCCAGAGAGGACTATGCAAGTCTATGAGAAAGAGCTCTTGGCCGTGATTCATGCGCTTTCTAGCTGGAAGCACTACCTTTTAGGTGCTGATTTTGTTGTCCAAACAGATCATCAGACCTTGCGATACTTCTTGACACAGTCAAAGTTATCCGAAAAGCATATGCGATGGGCAAACATTCTTTCCATGTTCCACTTCCAGATTATGCATGTGGAAGGCAAGAAGAATGTTGTGGCTAATGCGTTATCAAGAAAGCCACAAATTTCAGCTGTGTCAATTCCTTATGATCATGAGTTAGATGACATGAAGGAACAGTATACTGCTGATGAAGATTTTGCAAGACTTTTTGAACAGTTACAATAGGGGCGACATCACGAGCACTACCTCCTCAGAGATGGTTTTATGATGATCCATGGCAAACTTTGTGTCACTAGGCCACTGCGACATAAGGTCATGGAAGAGAGTCATGTCCCACCGTATGCAGGGCATCGTGGCATTGATGCGACAGTTTAAGCGGTAGAGACATTCTTCTATTGGCCTACCTTGAGGAGAGATGTGGATGCCTTTGTGCGAGCATGCATAGTTTGCCAAAAGGTCAAGTTTGACAGGCAAAAGGCACCAGGGTTGTTACAACCACTGCCGATTCCGGATAAGCCATGGGAAAGCATTGCTATGGACTTTATCTTTGATCTTCCAAGGACGCCAACAAGGAATGATGGTATATGGACCATTATCTGCAGGTTCAACAAGCAGGCCCATTTCATCCCTCTCAGGAAGAAGATAAAATCTGATCAGATGGCACGCTTGTTCATGTACAATGTGTTTAAGTACCATGCTATGCCACAATCGATTATCAGTGATCGTGATCCTCGCATGACCAGTTTGTTCTGGAGAGGATTGTTTGAGAACATGGGTACTACGCTCAAGTTCTCGTCTTCGTTTCATCCACAAACTGATGGACAGTCAGAAGAGGCTAATTCTACTGTCTTAGATCTACTGAAATGCTATGTGTCAGATAATAAGGGCAAGTGGGAAGAATATTTGCCTATGCTTGAGTATGCGTACAATAATACGGTGCATTCGTCTACTGGCAAAGCACCTTTTGAAATTGTTGAAGGCGGCAAAAAGGTTCCTCCCATTTTGCATACAAAGGACAAGATCTTTGAGGCAGATCGATATGTTGAGAACATGGATGAAATGTATAAGAAGATTAAAGTTGCCTTGGAGAAGACTCAGGCAAAGCAGAAAAAGGTTGTTGATCGTCACCGTCGTGAATTGCTACTATCACCTGGTGATTGGGTTCTGTTAAGGTTCGAAAAGGGAAGGTTAAAGAAGATGAAGGGCAAGGAACGGCTGTTTCCTAAGCTCAGCATGCGTTACTATGGGCCTTTTCAAGTGCTTGACAAGATCAGCGATGTGGCTTACAAGCTGAAATTGCCTGATGCGTGGAAGATTCATAATGCGTTTCACGTGAGTCTTCTAAGACCCTTCGTGGGTGATGTGCCAGAAGATATGCCAGATGAGGATCAACCAGAAGTTGAGGAACTTGATGAGATCCTGGTACCTGAGCAAGTTTTGACACATAAGGACAGAAAAGTTAAAGGACAAGTTGCAAGACGCTATTTGGTGAAGTTCAAGAACTATCCGCCTATGGATGCAAACTGGATGGAAGAGCATGAACTCTTAGAGTCATCAAATGTATTGCAGCTTTACCTTGAAGCCTTTGGGTTACAGCCTACTTATGCCCCAACTCAACGTGTGCAAAGGAGGGGTAATGATAGAGCTAGTACATCAAATGTACATATGAATTCGGTGCCATAGATGAAAACGGCAAAAGTATGAAGGTCTCATTAAGTCATTTGTATCTATGTATGTTACGATCTTTCTTGCGGATACATGCGATGATAAAAGAGTGTTAATAGCACAAGATCATCAGTGGCGTGTATTTGTGGTATGCAATCGAGGACGTTTGCGATTTCAAGAGGGAGGTATGTCACGAGGACGTCGCCGTTATTAACCATGTCACAAAGATGTGGCAACTCCTAACCTTGGTTGTTGGTTTCTTTCCAATGGGGTTTATTTTATTTGTTTTGAGACCCTCTTTTTGAAGTAGCAAACGGTCGGACATTGTATGGCCAATGTGAACGGTAGTTTCACGCGCAGACGGGAAGTGGTCGGCACTGGAATTCGTATGGTAAGAGGATCTCTAGGCCCAGAGCAAGATCATATAGGTCCCCCCCTCGCACTTAGCAAGTTGGTGGATACTAGGAGGTGAACTCAATTAAGGCGTAAAGTCAAGGTGGGACTACCAACAAAAAGTATCCGACAGTTGGGCCACATTGCACTTTTGGATGCGGTCCCAGTCAGGATAGATGGTCAGAAGACCAGTGGGAGCCCAACGGAAGCATCTCCTAAAATTTAGGGAATTGTTATTTTGGGCCGTGAAAATGTGTTCGCGTCTTTACCTTCCGTATGACTAGGGGAACATTTTACAACTCTGCCGCGAAGTCAATTGGGCAACCGGTCAGGATATTTTTAAGCGGCGAACCCGAAACGGGAAAATGCTTGAAAATGCGCCAAGTGGCAAATTCTCATGCACTTGCCTCTTGCAGAAAAATGGGCGTTGATTTTTAAGCTGGGAGAGGCCTCATTCACTCTTTGTCACAGGTTAAGAGCTATGGAGTGCTTCCTTTCCCTCTCATGTACAGTGTGGTGCTAGGAGTGATGCCCTGCACACTACACACTACTCTCTCTCTCCCCTACGTGCAATTATGTGATGCCCCACAAGAGGGCTCCTCATTTGACTGATGTACAGTTGTGTGGGTTCATGCTTTTGTGCTGAGGCAAGAGCCTCCTTGAGCAGGAACAGGGGTAGCTACCAGCTACTCCAAAGCAAGCACTGGTGAGGGTCATAACATCACCTTACAGGTGCAAAATCAGCGTTGTGTATGCGCTGTAATTTGACTGTTTATCAACCATACGGACACCGGGACCATTGGGAATCGTGCCCAACTGACAAAAGACAGTTAGGGGACTGTTTGGGGCTGAAAACAGGGCAAAAACCAGTAAATACAGCGTGCTGAATTTACTGTTTTTGGGCAGGAATCAGAGGGTATACGCCAGTAGAAGCGAGTTCCAGCAGGGGAATTGGTTTCGCGCAAGTTTTGGGGCTGTTATGCTGCCGAAATTTGGCCAAAACAGGCGGTATCTAGTGGGATACAGTCAAAGGATTCCCAGGCCTCTTCTTTGTACTTTACCCTCCTAAGGAATAAAGAAATACCGAAAGGGGCGCCAATTTTGGGGCCTACAGGTTGTCAGTGTCTGCTCGGAGCATTCTAGCTTCCGAGCTGTGTGTATTCAAGTGTTAATTCCCGTCGCAGGTTCTCTTTGCAAAGTGCTCTGTGTGTGTGTCTAAAGTAAAGAATTTCGGCTGAAATCCAACGCCTACCACCCTACGGGCCGGTTTCACCCGCCTTGCACTTGAGTCCTCTAGACAGTTAGCCATGCAGGGAGATATAGCATGCTGGTATGGGGACATGACATCATGGTTTCAGGCGCATGGGTTCAGCATAGACAGATTGCCTCCCTTCCGGTACTCATTGGATGCACCCTCTCTGACTCTTACACAGTCCGGGATCACCAGGCTCATCCGCCAGGACTTGACTCAGCTAGACACGAGGAGGACATGGATACAGCCAGCACAGGAGCTGGGCACAAAGATGGCTTTCTAGAGAGAGCATCTCCTCCAGCTTACGGTTGATGGTTTTGTGACGAGGCCCAGATACATGGACACCCACCTGTCTCATGGGATACGATGTGCTATCGGCCAGATACGTACATCTTCACACCAGCAGCGGATCGAGACTTGGAGATACAGCGGAGTACCAGCAGAGGCAAGGACATACCCCCTGTGTGACATCGAGCCTGAGACAGAGTTGCACTACACATGCCACTGCCCTGTCTACTACGAGATACGAGGCCGCTTCCATTGCTTGTTCAGAGAGGGCTTTGGACCATTCTCCAGAGTCATGCAGTACGAGGATCAAAGATGCTTGGGTTTGTTTTTGCTCGAGCTACGCAGACACAGAGAGAGCCTGATGAGAGGAGAGGCTAGCCAGTCCCAGAGACAGATCACAGGTTTCTTTAGAGCTGCCATTGGACACCCGGAGGAGTTACTACCACAACAGAGCTCGTCGTCTCACACAGAGGCACACTGATCGACCGAGCAACTGAGCTGGGAAGATCTAGACATCCACGACTGTGGAGGACTACACAGCATCGGCGGAGGCTGCATCAGAGGATTCGGATCACTTTGGCTCGACATGCACGACGCCCGGTCAGACTACTGACCATGGAGGAGATTGATGAGATCCGCCAGCAACCGATGCTGGATCTCTTGTGATCTAGCTATCCGAGCTAGCTGCTAAAGTTCACACCTAGTAGTTTAGGATTCCATAGTATTTTATTGTGACATTTGTCATTTCATTTTTGTCATTGTTGTCATCTTGTTACTTTGACTCTGACTTTGTATCAGATCCACCACATTGTAACTTTCTGGTCTCATAGGTCACTTTGGCCTTTTGAAGACGTTAATATAACATTTCATTTCATTTCATCTCTCTCTCTCTCTCTCTCTCTCTCTCTCTCTCTCTCTCTCTCTCTCTCTCTCTCTCTCTCTCTCTCTCTCTCTCTCTCTCTCTCTCTCTCTCTCTCTCTCTCTCTCTCTCTCTCTCTCTCTCTCTCTCTCTCTCTCTCTCTCTCTCTCTCTCTCTCTCTCTCTCTCTCTCTCTACACAGGTATAGAGACACTTTACTGGGGAGAGCTAGAGAGAGGCAGTCCCAGAGACACATTACAGATTTCTTTTCACTAGATATGGGACAGCCAGAGGAGCAGCCACCACTGCAGAGCTCGTCCCACACTCATTCGACCACTACTGGCACTCTCATCAACCGAGCATTGGAGCTACAGAGATACAGACGACCGCGACTGAGGAGAGGAGCTACACAGCATCGACGGAGACTACAACAGAAGATTCGAGCCATACTCTCTCGACATCCAGAGTGCAGATGAGGATGGATCCTCACCATTTCTTCCATCTTTGTTTCACACACTGTTACATCCAGTTTACCGGGTACCTATTGTATCAGCTGCTACACCCACGTAGTTTTAGATTGTAGTAGTAGTAGTAGTATTTTGTTCCACTTCTAGTTCTTTTCTAGTTCTTTTGTACCCAGACATGGTATTAGATTCACTATTTTGTAACTGATTGGTCTCATAGGTCATTTTGGCCTTTTGAAGACGTTAATATAACATTTCATTTCATTTCATTTCTCTCTCTCTCTCTCTCTCTCTCTCTCTCTCTCTCTCTCTCTCTCTCTCTCTCTCTCTCCTCTCTCTCTCTCTCTCTCTCTCTCTCTCTCCTCTCTCTCTCTCTCTCTCTCTCCTCTCTCTCTCTCTCTCTCTCTCTCTCTCTCTCTCTCTCTCTTCACTGGGCCGAGGTTTTCTTTGGGGAGAGCAGCAAAGACTAGACTGACCAGAGCTTATGTGGCCTTGGGAGGCTTGGAGAGGATGTGTTCGCAGGTTCAGTTCCAGGAACCTCGGACAAAGTTATGGCTCTTTGATACTTTAGTAGCCTCAGCTATGATGTATGGGGTACAGGTATGGGGACCTTCTGTAGGCCAGGATGGTTGGAGACGTATGGAGAGGCCCTTGGTATCTATGATCTCCCGATTGATTAGAGCCAAGGCCTCCGTACCTCACGCGATCATTCGAGCAGAGCTAGCTGCCCCCCCCATTGGAGATTGAGGCGCTTACCAGATCAGTGTCCTTTGTGCACAGCCTATGGGATACTACTAGAGACAGATATGCTAGATTGGCCCTTGAGTCTTCCAGACAGTTAGCTCTACAGGGGGACACTTCATGCTGGTATGCACAGATGACTTCATGGTTTCAGACGCATGGCTTCACCATGGACAGGTTGCCCCCTTTCCAGTATTCTCTTCAGGCACCCTCGCTGTCTCTTACACGGGTGGAGATCACTAGACTCATTCGTCAGGACCTGATCCAGCTCGACACCAGGAGGACATGGATAGAGCCGCCTCAGGAGTTGAGCACGAAGATGGCTTTCTATAGAGAGCATCTTCTCCACCTCACAGGAGATGGGTTTGTGATTCGACCCAGCTACATGGACACACATATGTCTCATGGTTTGCGTTGTGCCATTGGTCAGATACGCACATCCTCACATCAGCTCGAGATTGAGACCGGTAGATTCAGAGGGATACCAGCAGACAGCAGGATATGCCGATTATGCCAGAGAGAGCCAGAGACAGAGTTGCACTACATATGTCATTGCACAGTGTTCTATGAGATACGGGGGCGTTTCCACTGCTTATTCAGAGAGGGTTTTGGTCCTCTATCTAGGGTCATGAGTTATGAGGATCAGAGATGTCTTGGACTATATCTACTTGAGTTACACAGGTATAGAGACACTTTACTGGGGAGAGCTAGAGAGAGGCAGTCCCAGAGACACATTACAGATTTCTTTTCACTAGATATGGGACAGCCAGAGGAGCAGCCACCACTGCAGAGCTCGTCCCACACTCATTCGACCACTACTGGCACTCTCATCGACCGAGCATTGGAGCTACAGAGATACAGACGACCGCGACTGAGGAGAGGAGCTACACAGCATCGACGGAGACTACAACAGAAGATTCGAGCCATACTCTCTCGACATCCAGAGTGCAGATGAGGATGGATCCTCACCATTTCTTCCATCTTTGTTTCACACACTGTTACATCCAGTTTACCGGGTACCTATTGTATCAGCTGCTACACCCACGTAGTTTTAGATTGTAGTAGTAGTCGTAGTATTTTGTTCCACTTCTAGTTCTTTTGTACCCAGACATGGTATTAGATTCACTATTTTGTAACTGATTGGTCTCATAGGTCATTTTGGCCTTTTGAAGACGTTAATATAACATTTCATTTCTCTGTGTGTGTGTGTGTGTGTGTGTGTGTGTGTGTGTGTGTGTGTGTGTGTGTGTGTGTGGTTTCCTACGACGTTAAAATTCTCTTCTTCTTCTTCTCTCCCCCGAAAAATGGATCGATTAACCCCCACCCCCACACCAACCATCATCAACTTGACACTAGAAGAGGAGCAAAGGAGACGTGCGCGGGCCTTACACGTAAGGATATGTGGCCTCAGAGACCAAGATAATGTGGATAAAGAGGCGAAAGAACTCATGACTCTGGTGGGGTCAACGAGCAGACACATACGAGGGCTTGGAGAGTGGGCACTAAGAAAAGTGGGAGCAACGGAGAAACCTTGAAGGAAAGTGCTACTTTATTCTCCGATTCCCCTCCATGGAAGCAAAGGACTTCTTGAAGAAGAGACCGACTCTTAAGAAGAATGGCATCTTTCTTGGAGATGACCTCACCCTCTCGCAGGTTGCTCATATGCAAGAAGTAATGCCAGAAATTAGAGCAGCAAGGGAAAAGGGGAAGATTGCTTTTTACAGGGATGGAAAGGTGGTGATATTGGAGCGACGCCCCGCATGACAGTGCGAGACCTATGGGACCACACTAAAGATGGCAACATGGAATTGTAATGGGTCACTCCGTCTTGATGTAGGGGCCTTTGAGGATACTTTCACCGGGAGAGACATCATTTTCTACTCTGAGACGCATCAAGAACCTGGGCAATCCATGCCACAGATGAGCTGATATAATCGGGAGACAGCCTGCAGACAGGAGACCAGATCGGAGCATCGAGGACGAGGCTCAGGGGGAGTGGCAGTTCTATTCAGGGAGGAGTTGCAGCCACTGATATATATAGCACGCAAGGATGAACAGGCTAGGTACATATGGGTGAAGCTTAGGGCAGAGACGGACAGATACCTCTACATTGCTATTTGTTACTTTCCTCCTAGTACGTCAGTATATGCATCACCTAGAGGACAATCCCCCTTTGCTATTTTGGATAATGACATATGGGAGTTTTCCAAGAATGGTGACATTATCATACTGGTGGATTTCAATGTTAGGACTGCCCACCACCAGACAATATTTTATGATACTTCCGAGGAGATCCTTAGGGAGCTGGACGTCACAGAGATGGGTCTATCCAGACTATCATAAGATGAGGAATACACTGAATATGGCAGATACTTCATAGATATGGGAACCGCACATAGATTGGCCATTGTGAATGGCCTACAAAGATTTTCGACAACTAGAGGTTTTACTTGCTTTCCACACCGACATGGTGCCAGCACAGTGGATTATGTTATGGCCCAGCCAGGTCTCATTTCATTCTTTCAGGATTTCATGGTGGGTACTAGGCTAATTGGAGTAGCAGTTGATCATGCTATCTTGTCTTTCACCCTGACCTTTCAGTTCAGCACAGCTCCATTAGGAGAGGTCCCCACACACAATCGGTATACCTTCATGAGGGAGACGGATTCTGTGTATATGGATGAGATATACAAGCAGCTATGCACCCAAGAGCCGGGACGGCGGCCACTAGATGAACTCACTCAGATACTGACAGAGACGCTCCATGATGCAACATCAGAGGCATACCCCCACAACCAGCCCACAAGGAGAAGATCTGGGAGGATGCCCCAGAAGAGTTGGTATGATGAGGAGTGTAGAGAGACGAGGATCAAATTACAGAGGGAAGTGCTCATGGGTATTAACCACACATAGACAGTCACGGATTATCTTTTGCCGCATAGTGCAACGAAAGAAAAGGGCTTATCTATCTCAAGTAGAGCGGGATCTGTATCAGTTATTTATAAGTCAGGACTCAGACGAAGCATGGAGGCTATTCCACGAGCATTCACCACCACCAACGGTCACCTCCACTGAGACATGGGGGCAATATGCCACATCTCTTACACACCATCAGGGCAACCACCTTTGCTGGACCCACTAGAGACATGCCCGGAGACATGTTCCTTTTTTACTTACGAGAGGGTAAGGAAAGCCATTGACAAGATGAAGACAAGGAGAGCACATGATCATGATGGTCTGTTAGCAGAGCACTTCATCCATGCCAAAGATATGCTTCCAGAGCTCCTGACTATGATGTTTAATTGAGCCATGTATAAACACTTCCCGGAGACTTGGACTATGTCTACGATTGTGCCTATTTTCAAGTCAGGAGATCCCATGGTTCCCCCGAATTATCGCACCATCATGGTTGGTCACACATTAGCTAGATTGTATGCATCCGTTCTTGAGGGAGCTGAGTAGATGGGTAGAGTAAGAGAGCATAAGAGCACCAGGGCAAGCAAGTTTCAGGAGAGGTTTTCCACTCTTGACCAGATTCTGACACTCAAAGCTACTATTGAGGAGGGTAGACACCATGGCAAGAGGTTCCGCAAAGCTTTTGACACAGTGCCGAGAGCCAAACTTATACGCAGACTACAAGACATGGGTGTGCCTACAGAGCTCATATGGGGTATTCTGGCTCTATACAGGACAGTGATGGTGCGGATACGCACCACTGAGGGAATGTCTGACATGGTCCTCTCCACTATTGGAGTAAAGCAGGGATGCCCCCTATCCCCGACTCTTTTTGGGATGTACGTGGATGAGTTTCCAAACTATGTAGAGCGTCAGGGAGGCAGGGGGGCTTAGATAGCAGGGACATGGATTCTGTTATTACTATATGCTGATGATATTGTGCTGATTTCTGACTCTCCAAAGGGGATGCAACGTCATTTGGATGCTCTACATACATTTGCTCGTGACAGTGGATTGTCTGTCAATATGGGGAAAACCAAGGTTATGGTGTTCAACACCACAACACAGTGGGTCAAGAGGTCGGCACCCACATTTACGTATGGCCAGGAGACTGTGGAGTACACATATACATATACTTATCTTGGGGTAGTCTTCGGTGGACCGGTGTTTTCACTAAGGAGAGCATCAGAGACTAGACTGACGAGAGCATATGCAGCTTTGGGAGGACTGGAGAGAATGTGTTCGCAGGTTCAATTTCAGGAAGCGGGAACAAAGCTCTGGCTTTTTGACACTCTAGTGACTCCACCTATGCTCTATGGAGTTCAGGTATGGGGACCCTCAGTAGACCACCATGGGAGATCTGGCAACACAAATGGATGGAGATGTATGGAGAGGCCTCTGGCCTCTATGATCGCTCCGATGATTTGGGCTAAGGCCTCAGTACCACATGAGATTATCAGAGCTAAGCTAGTCCCCCCCTCGTGGTGGAGGCATTGACTAGATCAGTATCCTTTATACACAGTCTATGGGATCTCCCCAGGGACAGATACGCTCGGCTTGCCCTGGAGTCATCCCGACAACTAGCTCTACAAGGCGATACAGCATGTTGGTATGGACAGATGACAACATGGTTTCAGTCGCATGGTCTCAACATGGATAGATTACCTCCGCTTCAATACTCCCTAGCCCTCCTTGTCTCTCACACGGACAGAGATCACCAGATTCATACGTCAAGATCTGATTGAGCTAGATACCCGGAGCACATGGATACAGCCGACATAGGAGTTGGGCACGAAGATGGCCTTCTACAAAGAGCATCTTCTCCAACTCACGGAGGACGGCTTTGTGACTAGGCATGCATACATGGATACACACTTATCTCATGGGAGAAGATGCGCTATTGGACAGATACGCACATCCTCACATCAGCTCCAGATCGAGACTGGCCGATTTCGAGGGGTGCTAGCAGGGGCCAAGATATGTCACCTATGTAACTTAGAGCCAGAGACAGAGTTGCACTACACATGTCATTGCGCGGCACACTATGAGATACGTGGCCGCTTCCACTGCTTGTTCAAAGAAGGTTTCGGACCTTTTTCTAGAGTCATGAGAGACAAGGATCAGAGATGTCTCGGATTCTTCCTGCTAGAGCTGCGCAGACTTAGGGAGAGCTTGCTGAGGACATCAGGGGAAAGACAGTCTCAGAGACGAATCACAGATTTCTTTACACCAGCTAGAGGAGAGCCAACGGAGCAGTCATTACAACAGATCTCAGAGCCTACTCATACTAGAGGTACGCTGCTTGACCGAGCCATTGAGCTTGGCAGATCCAGACGCCCACGACCTCAGGGGGTCACCCACTACAACGAAGGCTACAACAGAAGATACAAATCACTCTAGCTCGACATGCAAGACGCCCAACCAAAGTACTGACCATGGAGGAGGTCGATGAGATCCGACAGCGACTGATGAGAGATTTCATATGAACCCACAAACCCCCCCCCCCCCCCCCCCCCCCCCCATTTCCTTTATCCTTAGTGTTTTAGTGTTAGTGTTAGTTCTTTGTAAATTCAACTATAAAGTCCATCAAGATACTCTCCCATTTCCCTGAAGGAATGTCTAATGGATGGAGTAGTCCTCACAACTTAAGCCTTTCACACTTATTGATATGGAAATTCTTACATTCAATTACATATTCTAGGACGTTCTTATACATTCCATACCAATAAAACTTCCTTTTAACAAGACCATGAGTTTTGTTTACTCTTGGGTCCCGCACTTGGACTATCATGACACTCATAGAGTATCTGGTGCCTAATCTCTTCATTTTTTGGGGCACATACCCTACCTTTGTAGAGTAAATAGCCATCATCTATGGCAAAATTCTTCCACTTAAATCCTTCTAAAGCACCCATCAATGATTCATTCTCATTGGAAACCTCTTGTTCTAGATCCCTTTTTTGGAAGGTTTCCCATATCTTAGAATAAGTAGAATCAACCCAAGCCGTGGCCTCATCAAAGCTTTCTAAAGAGGTATGTGCTTCATGGTTGAAGAGTACGCTTGTGAGTGCAGTTGTGCAATGGATTGTCCGTCAGTTACAAGGTTCTCTTGAGGAGATCTATGTGTTACATGGTTGGGAGGGAGGGTTGGGAGGGAAGGTCGGGTATGTATATGGAGCAAGATGGTGTGTACTATGGTGCTTGGTTGGAAGCAAGTTGGATGTAGGGTGATGCTTGGAGTGGTGAAGATATGATGTGGGCAGCTTATATGCATGGATGGTTATGTGCTTGAGTTCAGCAATGTGGGAAGTTGATGCAAACGGATGGGTGCGCCCAATGCGAGGTGTTTGATCCAAGCGGTTTAGCTAAGCAAGGGGTTGGGCAAACCACTTGAGAAGAGGAATAAGACTTAGTACATATGGTAGTTGTTTTTTGGTTTGCTCGCAATGTTTTCTAGTTTTGCACTTTTCGAAGGGGAATAAGACTTAGTACATATGGTGGCGGTTATTTGGTTTGCTCACAATGTTTTCTAGTTTTGCACTTTTCGAAGTTCAATAAGCAAGCTTTTGGTTGAACATGAATGCTCAACAAGAGGGTTGGGCAATGATGATGCAGGTAAAGTTGGTCGATGCTATGGAAAGTGCAAGGCAAGCTATGTGTGCTTACAGGTACATGCTAAAGTGGTAAGACACATATGAAGTTCAAGGGCAGGCAAGTGGTTGCAGAATCCATATATGTATGCCTTATGTGGTTTTTGGGTCAAGGTGCTCTACTATGGTGCCTATCAAAGGTGGCTGGTCAGAGTGTTCAAAGTGTTGAAGTGGCAGTGCCAGAGGTGGTCCTCGACGTGTTCTCTAAGCTGGTCCAAACGGCTCCACAATAGGAGCTACAGGGTGCCAGTTATGGCAGTTTGAAAGTAGAAGTGGTTTGCAGATCCCCGTCGGATTGGACAATTGCAGATGGATGGTCAGAGTGTATGTGATTGCATGGACCTGAAGTGCTTGATTTATGGTGCATGTGGGTTTTTCGGATCGGCAATCGGAGTTCGGACGGCCATGTTATGGGCAGCTAAAGTTTTGATGGGGGCTAGGTCTAAGCCAGTTTGGCCGCCTCGGTAAGTGTGCCATCAAGGATTTTCTTGAGCTCACAAGGGTTTGCAAAGGTGGTATGCAGTGAGTGCAGCCCACTTGGAAGTTAAAGGGCGTTAATTGGAGTTGTGAGCGCGAAGTTATACCCGGTTTGAAAACGGAAGCAGTTGCAAGGGAAATAGTGACAGATGATTTTTTGCCATCTCTGGGCACGTCGATCGAGGGCACAGAAAAGTCAGACTATAGAGCGAAGGATGGGAGTCAAAGTCCGGAACCTCGGATATTTTACAAAAGGGCAATCTGGCATGGGAGCAAGAAATGAAAACATTGCAAAGTAGGGAGGAAAATCGGTTTTTTGTGGAGTTTTATGGGGTGTTTTATTAACTCACAAGGAGGGGGCGATTCTGGTGCTGCCACGTGGCGGCCCATTTAACCCACATGGGGAGCAAAGGTCGAGCATGCAAGGGTATCTATATAGCAATGAGACACTTCCATTGTCAAGAAAGGAGAAGGGGAGAGCTCTCACGGAGCTCCCTCACCTCCCCCCAACCCCACGGGCGCATGTGCGTGGACGCTGCTGAGCGACGCCGTTGGTGGCCCTCGGCGTGTGTGCCTCATGTCGGCGGCTCTGGGTGCTGGTTGTTGGCGTCGGTGCCAATTCTGGTGGAGCCTGTAGGGGCACATTCACACAGGGGGGTGCCCACGGGCCCCCTCCCCTTTTAATTGGAGGTGTAAGGGCTCATGCCTGGGCCCATAGCACCGAGCGCTAGTGCTATGAATAGGGAAACTTTCCCGCGGTGCAAGTTAACTTGGAGGGTCGGCCACTAAAGAGGTGGTTCTCATGCGCACATGCAAGATATGGATCGTGGACAAGTGTCCGGAGGACAACGAAGCTGCTAAAAAAAGAAAATCCGCCCCTATAAGGGGCCCTCATTTTGCAGAGCTTCTGCTTAGAGGATTGAAAGAAGCCGAGAAGGCCATTGTGCACGTTTTTTTTGGAATCAAGCTCCCAATTCCTCCTTGTTGCCAATCCCCCCACCCCCCTTTTCTTCTCTAGTGTTTCTGCTCTTTGGTGTCCGTGTCGGTGTGCGTGTGTGTTCCCCCGAACCATGTTTTGTGTGGTGCAAAGAGGGAGTGGGAGAGAGGCGAAGAAGTGGTACGACGGAAGAAGCGATGAAGAAAAGCTGAATTGGGTGATCTTGGAAGCAGCCTTTCGATGCAAGTTTGTGGCGGATACACAGCTCGATGAAGTAAAGCGGAAGCTGGACGTTTTGAAGCAAAGCTTGGGTGGCAATTTACAAGCATTTGAGTGGGAGTTTGAGGCTCTTTGGGGACAACTTCTCAAGGTAACTGCTACAGAAAGTGTTGATTTTTTGAAGTTGAGCAAATTTATTCCTCAGGGATCCCCACGCTGACTTCATTGTCCTGAGGCTAAGGACCACTATACATTTCTATTCATCAACCGGCACCCTCAACTCATGCACTGTCTCCTCAAGAACCACCTCCATCAACTGAGCACCATGGAGTCCAAACCAGAGCTCAACAAGCAGCATTAGGCCTTTCTATTTCAGAAAACATTTGCAAGTCTAGATGCCACAAAGGCCTTCCAGCAGCAGCAAAGGCCATCTTTCTTCCCAGTTCTTAGAGTAGATAGCGCCTACCTAGAAGCAGTGGCAGATCTTTAATAGTTCAAAATTTAAAAAAAAAGATGGCTCCCCTTTGTCTGGATCTGTGTATACTTGAGGAGGTGTGCAGAAGCTATAAAAGTGAATTTGACCTTGGGCTTTAGGCATTTTCTTAACTGGAATGATTTTAATCTTTAAAAAAAAGAAAGAAAATGTCTTGCGTGTAGGATTTTAATGCCTATGAGGCCCTAAAAAGGAGGACTTTGACATTGAATAAGAGCAAGTCCTATTCTTGATGAGGAAAAAACTTCGCCAGCTGCAGCTTGCAAAGCAGCTACAGGTTCAATTCAATGAAAGTTCTGTAAGATTCAGGAAACTTGTGTTTGATTGGGAGCTCGCGTATATATACCTGAATTAGCCACACTACATTCTCACTGTATAACTCGTTGTTGACAAACCAGCTGGCCAGTTGATCCCACTCACTCTGTTTTCTACCGTAGATTGATATTCTGTACTCAGCCATCTAGATCCAAAAAACGACAATATCTTAGTTAAGCAGTTCCATGTGTGACAGCTTTACCAAACATGAAAACCACAAAGAGTAATAAATTCAAACTTATATAGATGCTCAGGTCTTATCCTTAAATTGATTACTGGCAAGTCTTAACCTTGTAGAATGCATGAGTAAAATAGTATTGGAAGGTAACTGGAACTAACTTGCTTGCTTAATCCACTTGGTTCCTTGATTATTCTTGCAACAAAATCAAGCAGGCTGACTAGAAAAAGAGAAAATGATGTTGGCTGTGACATGGTTGGGTACGTCCATTTGAGACCGTCCATTACTACAAAGAGCATGAACAAAGAAAGAGAGACAGATCACACTAATGTCTCCTTAATGCCAAATGAGACAAATCTGTATACATCATAACATCATGTCTATCTGGACATCAACTGGGTACTATATAAAAAAGCTGACTACAAAACTAATCCTGCTGGGGAGGTAATTGGGTGGACCTCATAGAAAATGCTTGGATTGGGAAAAATGTTTCGATTTCTATGTGGTAATGAATTGGCAGCAGGTACAACACAAGATGGGCGAGGTACGTAACATTCTCCATCAAAAATCAGCTGCAACGATTACCTGATTGTCCTATCTGTTTCTTGACCAGTATCATTTAGCCCTTTGTATTCCCATAAACTAATTGCATCATGAAGGAGTCCTGCTACTATAAATTCTTGTCATGAGGTGAGATTTAATTAAAACTTTGGAGGTCACAGGAGCAGCTTTAAACTCCAGAACAGTTTGAAAATGAAGAACTCTGTTGAGACCATATACTATTTGCAAATTTATGAGAGAGCAGATATAAAATAGGTATAGAGCATGTGAGTGGTTGCTCTTCAAAAGGTATAATTACCAATAGTCTTCAGTCACAACTTTCAAAATCAACTATTGCAAAAAATGAGGACCCTATTTATGCTGTGCTAGAGTTCATTCAATATGCTTTCAAATGATATTCATGTGACCCCCAAAAAACTCCAATATCCTCTTTAGAAACTGTAGGAAGTAAACATCGAGAAGATTGAGCAGTGCCTGATATTTGCTTTGTTCTAGATCTTGAAAAACCTGTTTTGTTACTTCTGCCAGATACCGCCCTGCATTGCAAACAAAACATCCCTTATATCACATCTTCGGATGTCATGCAGTTGAAGTTACCAACGATCACAGTATGAGAAGGCATCAATCATTGAACCATGGTTTAGCCACAAACAACCAATCACAAGCACTCCTTGTAACAGAGTAAGAATACAATAACACATTACAATAGACAAAACAACCATGAAAGCACCGTCCAACTGAGCAAGAAACAATCAGATTGAAAATGTTGGCAAAAACAATGCATGCAACTGCAAGCAGGCCAGGAGCCCCTGCCACGGCTTGGAGCCTCCCTAGAAAAGATGCCTACCCAAGGAGGCCCCCTGATCACTTAGTGTAACTACACATGAAACAATACATGAGCACACAATTTCTGTGGTCCTCTAAAAATAATGCAAGAGCTCCAAAATAAATGAGCCATGCTACTATTCAAAATAGATGAGCCATGCTACTATTGGGAGATGAGTCTAGCTTGATTACTCCCATCTAGAGACAGCTAGTGGAGACCTGCAATGAGCACCTGCAATCAATGAAATGTACTTCACAGATTCTTATCCAACTCTCAGGGGCTTTGGCATCCTATTTGTCAAGGTCTTGAACAATAGCATACAGGATTCTTTGGGGGCCTTTGGGTATTCCAACAGAAATTATCAGCCTTCAATTTTTTTCCTGAATGGTCCTTGTCTCCCTGAAAGCTTCCTCTACTAACCAAAGGAGTTGCTCTTCACCATAAAGAGGGTAAGTCCTGAAAGGAAAATCATAAGAACTGTGATACTAAGGCAAAAGAACAAAACCAAAAAAGGGAAGGAAACAGTGGCTGAAAATGTCGAAAAAGCACCAAAAAACCCTAAAAACTATGAACCATAGAATTTTTTATTTATTTTTTGGGGGGTTTTTTGGACATGCAAAATACTGTACAGCTCGCCAAGCCCGTCCGCTGCAGTAGTCAGAAAGACGCCAACCCTGAAGAGCTGCTTGGTGCGCAGCAGAAGGGCGTGCACGAGGAGGGGGGGGGGGGGGGGGGGGGGGGGGGGGGGGGGGGGGGGGGGGGGGGG